>NC_138907.1:81537702-81760202 GCF_965231255.1 Vanellus vanellus
AAACAAGAATTTTCATTTTTATTACACCTTCTTGAAGCAGGTCCTTCTTCTATTAGTCTTACAAAGCAAAAACTAGAAAGGGTACATCTACTTGGCTATATTTAGGAAAGCAATCAGGAACTTCGACTAAGGACCACCTCTCCAGTTCCGAAGCCTAGGATAATTTTTAACATCAGGTACCCCAGATCATAGACAAAGAGCACCACATTTGCTTACAATCAACCATGCCAGCACTGAAGAAGGCTGGGACAGCCAGTGAAGAGTCCAGGGGCTAACTGCCACTCTGCAAAGATGTCTTCTGTGCCCCCTCAGTATGCTGGTTGAATGGGCATGAGAAACTTAAGGGATATGAAAGGTAAAGGAGGAGCTAAAAAATCTATACAGTTTTTCATAGGCCTCACTGGATCAAAGGCAGTGCAGTACAAGCAATGTGAGACGGTCTGACCCTCAAATATGTGGTTATACTTCCCAAATACCTGATAACTGCTTGCTCTTGCTCTTACACAAAGTGAAATGAGAATATGATGTCATTGCCCATAACAGAAAAGGAATGCTTTTTTTGGTAGTGGGCCAAAACTTTTCATGGACGTCAAGATTTGAGGACATTGGAAAACAGTGACATCAAATGGGCAGAATTTTGAAACTTTCAATAATAGTGAAAAAGTGAGAAATGGCAAAAGACGACAGTTATGATATCAGAGCACAGACTACAGTCCCAGTGTTGTTGGAGAGAAAATTAATTCTTTTCCTTGTAAACTGAAAACATCCATATCATATAGGTGTTATTTTAAATACGTATGTGGTTACGCACTTTGAAAGCAAATCTAAATCTTTAAGTATGACAGTGTTTTTAATATTGTATATCTTAGGGTATGTACTATTTAATTGACTAGAGACAGCCAGCAACTGATCAGGTTGCATTGTACATGCAGAAAAAATACGTAATGTTACCTCTAGCTGAACTATACTGATAAGCATTTTATTACTGAGTCTTTTTTTTTGGCTGAATAATTGCAAGATGGCAAGAATATGTCCACATTCTAGAGGACTGACAGCAAAAAGAACATATGGATATTTGGTATGCAAAATGAAAGAAAATAAAGAAGCAGCAAAGGGCGGAGTGGAGCTTTTTAGACATGGTTGATACATAGAATTAATGCTAAATCATTTGAAGAAAATGTAATTAGTTTATAGATATAGAAAGAGCAAATTTTGATCTTTCAAAGGCTAAATGACAAAGGTACTATAGTTCAGTCCATGCAGTCGAATAATGACAAATTTTTGGAAAAAGGAATATAGCAAAACCCTGTGTAATTAAGGATAAGAAACAGAGAATAAATAAATGCTATATTAGTTATGAATGTTAGAGAATAGTATTTCTAAGAAAAGTTTATTGACTCCATTTTAGATATGACTGAATATTGGTTACGACTTTGTTATCTCAGGAAAATGTTGCAGTCAGTACAAATGGATGAGACCAGGAAAAAGAAAATATGTTCATTTCACTAATGCAAATAAAATATAGAAACTAAAAACTATTTTAAAAAAGAAGTAGATATAAATAAGAGCCTGATACATAATATGAAGGAGACAGTACCAATCAGTATGATTAAAAGCATATTATTAAGCCAGTTCAACAACAGTAACAGAATTCTATGCAGTGATATACTTGTGATTTTCTAATATATGGATTTACAAATTGCTAATTCCCTGCTCTGCTACAAGACACAGCAATACTACTTTCTTATTACTTACTTTTCATTTCTACTGCTTGTCTTTCAAAGTCAGGTTAACTTTGTTGTTGTTGTTGCTTTTGTTGCATTTTTAGTGAAAATGGCGTTAACAAAACAGATGAAGGATTAAAAAATACGGTATTGAAATACTGTACCAAAGATATAATCAGCTGAGAGCTGGAGCTGACCAAATTAAACTAATTCTTGGATATCATAATAGTTTCATATTTCCCCTTTTATGTGAGGTGACTGAATGTTGTCTGTGCTACCTACTTGGGATTTTAGGCTACAATTGGGGTCTTTGCAGAATCAGATTTTTAATTAAGCTGTGTCTGTGGTAACCCTATCATAACTTCATTATCACGCCGATAATAATATTTAGCAGTTTTACTTCCTGAGAGTTCAAAACACTTAGTTAAAAGGGTAATCATCACTAGCATTATTTTAAATGTGGGTTAAATACAGCATAAAAAGTTGAAGTGACACACTGAAAGACAGAGTCAGCAGTAGAGCTGTAAATGAAATCCGGGTGCACTAAGCCTCAATTAAACCATAAATACTGGTTCAGATTCTCTCCCAGGGCACACTATATCATTTTATTACAGGATTGTATTCTTTTTAGAAGTTTGCCTTTGAAAAGGGAAGTGACTTATCACTGGACTAATTAGAGAGGAAGCTAATAGCTGAATATAATGACCCTTTTCCAATGGAAGAAGTGACACTGAACCAAACACTAAAGCTAAACACAAATACACTTCTGTATTGATGGCTGCTGATTTCCTTGCTCCTTTGTATGTTGCGTATAATATAATGATACAGGAAAATATATCCATACTGCTGAATAAAAGTTGGCTTGTACCTAAGGAAAATGATTCTTCATACCAAAGGAATCTAAATTCTATTTCCAGCTCTGCCACAAACGTCCTGTGTGATTTAGAACTACCTTTCAGCCTCACTAAGATGCAGTCGTCCTGTAAGTAAAAATTACTTAATGTCTCTGAGACAGAAATAGAATTGCTAAAAATGTTTTGGATCAATGATTTAAAGGCTCTATGATATTTTTATCAAAAGCAGTACTTGTTTCGCTTAAACAGAAATGTTGCATCGATGCTATGCTATCTGCCTACACATATTTTTTTGTTGTATGTAGAGCTTGCACTCGCCTCTCACTGTTTTGGTGTAGTTAATGCAAGTAGACATTAATAATATAGTTCTGTCAAACATTATTAGGAAATATTATTATATGATTAACAAACTTCAAACTGTACATTAGAATTTATAGTAGATTTGTACGATAACACGAGTGTTGCTAATGTACCGTGAATATCTGAATATCATTAATGCAATGATAGCAAAGGTCTCAGTCTCTTTATCAACTGTAATTAAGTCACTCGTCTATTTTATATAATTATGAATTTTTCCTCACATTAGCTTGAAAAATATAAGGCAACTTTATTTCTAATGCAAACAACTATGACCATAATTATTAACCTGTACACACAAGACTGTATTGCTTGTCTCACAGATAAAGATCAGAGGCATAATCCATAACCCAACCAAATTTAACATGATACCAAAAGTTACCTCACAGAAATATAAAAAAAGAGAGACTGAGCAATGACAAAGAACAACACAATCATGCAGAATTACAACAATGAAGAAAAATAATCCAGAAAGATAAAATCTCATCTCCTTGGGTCGTCTCTAATCCCTGAAGGCACTTTCCCCATTAAAAGGGCACCTGAGAATTCTTCACTACATATCTTCTTTCTCTACAGCAGATTGTCCAATAGTATAGTTTAGTACAGCAGTTCTTAATTCTAAATGTAAAAATAATTTCTTTGCCAGATAAGTATATGTACTAATAACTGTATTAATTCCTGTTTTTTCAGGCTACACTTTTTAAGGTTAAAATTGACTTCTAAGAGGCTTTTGAACAAAAGCAAGGAAAGACTTAGAAAACTGTCTTCAAAGGAGTATTATATATTCAGTGACAAATAAGGTTAAAGAACGGCTTAGTTTAGCAAATGTTGCCCTTATGTGTTTACCGACGTTGAGGATGCTGAATAAACAAGTGGATGCAATGCTGAAATTTTACAGCTCTAAGCCATATTTTTGACAAGCCTCCTAATTAGCTTAGAACTAACTAGAACCAATAAAAAGCAACACTCCAAACACTTCGTGGTTTATTTCATTTTTATAGGGAAGGTTAGAAGTTTAGGGTAACCATTTGTTCTCAGGCCTAAAGAAAAAGGCAAACATTCAAGGTTACTGGAGCTTTTTAAAGGGTTATGGCTCACTGGTGAGGAGTGTGCTTCATTCCCTTCTTAGCAAACCCAGCACATACTGTATTAAAAAGTTAAAAAGATTACTAGCCCTTACTTTCCTGACCTATTCTTGTAAAAAAAACTTCTGGGAAAGACTGAATTCTGATCATTTATTTATATGCACACAGTCAATATAACAAGAAACAATAAAAGGGTTTACAGCTGACTAAATCTTATTAATATGCCTAACATTAATTAAACAACTGATAGGCAGCTTTTACTGTTTCCAACCTGAATACATAAAGAATAGAGCCAAACAAAGTGCAAATATATTTCGTGTCTTTAAATTTATGGTGGCTGTTGAAAGCACTAATGAAATTTGTTCTATGTTAAGAGATGAGGAAAAGGGGAGAGGACTAGCTCCTTATCAGATAATTTTGTATCCTGTAAATTGTCAGGTAGACTTAATTAGTGAACTGAAGTATTGCTGTCCTAAAGTTTCTTTGGCATTTTTACAGTCCCCTGAAAGGTGATAACTAGAAATACAGATTCTGCATGATTATACTGCATTTTTTGGACTGCCAATGTGAACAGGCAGCTCAAGAGTCAAAAGCTCTCTTGCATTTCAACTGAATGCTTTGGAATATAAACGTAAGACCTCCAAATACTAGTAGAGGATGCTTTGTTAGGCAATAAAACTTCCTGATCACAATGGATCATGAACAGAAACACAGTCTAAAACCCTAAAAGGATAATCGCAGTCAGGGACCTTCAGGTTTCCTCCCACTTGCCTCTAGCCATCATCTAGGAGAAGCCCTACAGGAGCTGATGAGTGTGAAGGCATGTTTTTTAGCCAAGGAATAAGATTCAGCACCCGTGTGACAGCCAAACGTATTCTTCAGGACCAGAAGAATTTGGGGGGCAAGTTTTCTTTTTTTACATCTTTTAAAGGACTGTTTGTCACTTTGACAAGTGACTTTGATGTCAGCGAGTCAATGAGTAATGCTGGGCCTCAGTGGTCCCCTTTCCGTGGTTCAAATCTTCTGTCCTACCCCCAGTTTGAATAAACTTTTTCCATACATCTACTAAGCCTTTCAAAAAAGCCCTAAGAGGATATTTACTCACAGAAAAGTGCAAGGTTCCACACAATCACCCCCCAAACCTTTCTGTGGGAAGCTCTAACCCTTCCCTACCCCATACCATTTCCACATGCCCAGAATATTTTACTCAGTGTCAGTTTTCCCCGTCAGCAGCTCTGCAGAGGTTTTTGCCTTTGACAGGATAACCAAAAAATTTTTGTCAGCGTTTGGCTCATCCCTCCTGTAATATTAAAAGCTGCAGACAGCAAATGGTAATATTTATAATAGAGGTTTGTTACTGGTTCTGAAAACTACTTAGTCCTTTCCGAAATTAGAAAAAGTCCATAGAGTAATTGGAATAAAAGCTGGTTATTTTCTTTTTTTTTAAAAATAAGGTCCAGCTGACATACAGATTTCTTGGAAAATATTGGAATCTAGCATTTACACGAGGTCTTCGGAGTCATAGCCAACTGCATGGGGTTGAGTACTACTGAAGCAAATAATTGATTCCTGGTGGTTACTGTGCACAGTGGAAGACTGAATTCACTAAGCTAGACCCTAGCGTAGTCCCAAGCAAATTCAGTGACAACTTTAAAAGTATGCTACAGATTTTCTTCAAGTGTAGCTAGTAGAGGAATTTTCAAGGAAATTATTTTCCTATGCTTATAGACAGTAGGAACAAAAAAAAAAAAAAGAGACATAAGAAAGATACAAACTGTAGTTATTGCTTTGGAAGGCACTTTTATATGATCCCCATTGCAAAAATAATGGTTTTGTACTCATATTCCATTAAAAACCCCTTTATTTTCACAATAAATTCACTGTCTTTGAAATGGACATTCTTCAAGTCAGAAGTAGTTGATTTTACTGTTTGCAAGTATGACTGGTAGCAGAATAATACTCTTCAAAAAATCACTTAGAAATTCATCACAATCTCATGTTGTATAAAAGAAATTAGTTACAGTAGATCACAGAACAAGTTTGATAGGTTACAAAGAAAGCCATCAAATAATATCTGGATTTTGTAAGTTATTTCATTTATGTCCAAAAAAAGAAATTAAGCTTTCACAGAACAGAACAATGTATAAATTCAATCCTACCCTGAAAACATAGATAGTTCATGGAAAAAAAACAACCAGTTGTTATGATATTATTGGCTGGTTATATAGAAGAAAAAAAATGTCTTGTCTTAATATAAAACTTTAGAAAAAAAATACATGCAACTGCTGAACTTCACTGAGTATTTTGATACCTGAAACCTTTATCTTTTTTAAGCTGATTTAGATTTCAGTGAACTAGAAAATAAGAAAACAGCTCACACTAAACCAAGGGAACATTGATGAGTAAACAATTCTAAATTGTGTCTGAGCTTGCTAATCAACAAAAAAAGAACTTTTTAAAAACTTCAGTTTAGAGGGGAATGATTTCTCATTACCACAGGAAGAGACTACTTTTCCTCTGTTTGGAGTGCATTAGGTTTGGGAGCTGATCAGTCTGCATGTACTGAAGAAATGTGAGCATAATATGAAGTAAACTCTTTATCATTTGGAGGCTGTCAGTGAAACTCTATGGACTTGCTGACATCTTGGTGTGACAAAAACTTTCTCTTTACCTGTCCTTAGTAGGGTTGATTAGTGATTCTCTCAATTTCCCTAGCCTACAAAGCATCAGAACTCTACCTTAGATGCACCAGATAATACTTAAATAACTCCCGTCTGTCCTTAACATTTCCTAACCCGCCAAATGCCAGGGATCACTGATCACACTGAAAGTCTGCCATGGAATGGAACAAGGTGTTTAAAGCAAGTAATTTCTTTTCATTACATTGACCTCTACAAATGGCCTCTTATCTTCATTAGCAGTTCATACCAGGTCGAAAACTGGTTTTTTCTTTGGAGGAGAAAACTATCATCTTATACCCTCTCAGCAACAGTATAAAATTCAGTCTGATGGCTTATGGTTAGATCTGAAAAATAGACATAGAGCCCAAAATGACAATTAGGCATTGTGGCATCATTCGCCCAATTTGCCCAGTCCAGAGTCCAGAATGGTGCCCGAATTGTACTTTTTTTTTTTTTTTTTTTTTTTTGTAAAGTTAATTGCTCCTGGAATCTGTTTTTTCCAAAGATAATGCTTAAGCATTCCTGTGAAATAACTATTTTAAAATATTCTTTTCTAAAGTAAGTAGTAGTTCCATAATAGATAAAATGTCAGCTGTACCTGTGATAAAGTCTGAAAGCCAGGACTACATCAGAAAGTGTACTACAGAGCAAGACTTTCTTCTTCTGACCTCATTAACTGTGGAATGGATTCAAGGCAGGGAGAGAGATTTTTCTGTTCTTTGACCAGGTGTTTTGGAATATGGAAGATATGGGATTTTAGCACTTTTGCAGAAGAGTGATTTTTTTTAAAAATATGCAAAGCATCAAGACTTGGGGCAAACTGGGAGAAAAAAAGTCAGTCTGTACTCCCTGAATACTATGATTTGGATGAGTGATAATATACATTTTTATTTCTATTTAAAAGCATAGGATGAAAAAATCTTTAAAATATAATATTATTTTTCTTCTTACTTTTTCTTCAGCCAGCTCATTAAAAATTGATGTATTAGCCAACATTCTGACAAAGAAGGTGATACCCCATAACTACACAGTGTGTGTTCCAGCATGACATGATCATGGTTTTTACTATTGCCTTGTAACCACTGTAAAAGAACCACAGGGAAATTATGCTCCCAGTGCAGAAACGTTTTCCTCCGTGATAAAAAAATATTAGTTGAGGAATTCTTTGCAAATATGAAATAGGGTTATAAAATAAATCAGGTGATAAAAAGGAGAACTACGTTTTCAGCTGGTGGAAATTAGCATAGTTTCACTGGAGACAAAGGAACCTATTTATATTAGCTGAAGATTTAGCTATTATTTGATATTCAGGGAGCTCAGTGAGGAAAGAGCTGTAAGGCAAACAGTGCACCAGATGAGAGAAAGGGAGAAGTACGGAATGAGAAGGCAAGGAGAATACATATTCATTCTGATTGTGCGGATCATCTGTCCTCCAGAGACCCCAGTAATCACAGAGAGGCCACAGATCCGTTGGAAACACCTAGCATACTTACTGCAAACTCACTCCATCTCGTTATAGTCCTTCCTGAGGCTTGTCTGCCTCTCTCATTCCAAGTCATATAGCGGAAAAATTATCTAAGCATATAACTGCACCGAGATCTAAGCCTTGCTTTGGGCCCTGTTGGCTGCTACAGTTCAAATCGTAGTAATTAAGGTAATCGCAATTAAAAAAAATGGCTTTGAGATAAGCCTGAATTCTCTGCGTTTCTGCTTTATCATGCCTGGATTTTTTATGCAAACTAGTCTTCTGAAAGAACAATATTTGCTAGCCCCCAGAAAAATGCGTGCAGCACTCTTCTTAAAAAAAAAAAAAAAGAATAAATCAATAACCCTATACTTACAAGAGAATACTTCAAATGTTTCAAATACCGATATGAAAGGACCCCATTCCAAAGCCTTTACTATGCTTTACAGTGTGTTTTCTTCTATTTACTGCAATGAGCCACTAGAGTAGGGCTTAACACGCTAAGGGAAATTCGGGTATATCTACCCGTGTTGAGTGCAGGTGGTCATGTCAGCTCTGCCCACAGCTGGAGCCGGCAGATGGGACTTATTAGCACATCCCAGCTGCACATCACTGTTCCTGAATGCAGCTCAGAACAGAGGTAGTTTATTTTCATTTTATGATCAGTACTGATATAAGGCAAGTACGCTCCTCCCTATGCTTGTGCATATCACTTTTTCCAGTGATCATTCTATGATTCTTCAAGTTAGTTACTAAGCGGAGATGTGGTCATACCTGGTATTACGTGGTGCTGGGGAGTAAAATCTTACTCCTGTGGGCTAATGCCACCAGCAACTTCCAATTTTTGTGTACAAATATCACTACTTCAGATGCAATAGGCCTTCGCTAATGCAAGCCAGTATGATACTTGTTCATGCATTCTGGGGAACTCGCAGCTAAACTGCCAAAATCAATTGTGTAGTGAAACAAAACCATTTGCTCCTGATAGTTTCCTTATGAACACAAGAACAGGTCTGGCTGACAAAGTCCTACTGTCCATGGCGGTTCTTCTTTTAATGGAAGTCATAGCAGGTTGATACAGAATCAGACTGCAACTATACTTCAGAAGAATCTATGATCTAGGGATCTAAGGATCATAGATTTTCCCATCACAGAAACAGTCTACCCACAGGTGTAAAATTAAGAATGGCATATAAACATTTAGGACAAGATGAGAGACTGCAACACACTTAAAATCCAAGGTGTATTTATTTTTAATGTCCTGTCAGCCTCTTGCTGATATTGTAAAGAACCTTCTTCAGCAATATTACTTCTCGTTTCAAATCATCTCCCTGTAGCTCCTTCCCTAGCAGCCTCACCTATTCAAACTTGCTACCTGGAGACATTATCAAAGTCAAACCAATAAAGTACAACTAAATAAAAGGAACTGACAATAATTTTTTAAAGCAATTATCAAAGAGGATTTTTTTGTTTACTTACCTATTTTTTAGCTTAAACTTTTCTGTTTTCACAGGCTTTGTGTGTGGACCTAGATTTTTAAAACAAATCCTATATAGTTTTTAGGTCACTGTGTCAATAATTTAAAATCAAGCAATCTGATTTTTTGAAGCTGCTGTCAGGGCCTAGAGCGCACCAAAAGGCTCTGCAACCCCTCTCACTGCCCAACTCTGCACATCTAGCTCTCAGATGTGTTGAAATTCCCATTTCACACGGTCCTTGGATCAGATTGCTGTGAGCTTCACCACGTTGGTTTCCTGGTTTGACCTTGGATCTGCCTCATCACTGCAGACTTTTCTAGCCATCTCTGGATTGTGGTTGACCCTGTTTACCATCACTTGACCTGCTCTTCTCCCCTTGTTACTGTGCCATCGAATGGCATCCTTGTCTTGCCCTGCCAGCTCCACTGTCAACCTCATCTCCCAGCTCCCCTTCCCTTTCTTGATCTTGAAGCTCCTTGACAGCCAATTTATGGATAAAATATTTGAAAACTGAGGTGGTTTTAGCTACTCATTTAGAAAAAGTAGAGCATTACTTTAGGTTCCTTTTGAAAATAAAACCCAACAAACTGAAAAACTCATCCACAAAGATGACATGCAAAAGATAAATGTGTTCCAGTCAGAAGTCACAGATGGCAATTCAACTTTTGACTGACTGACCACTATCACTTGGATAACCAATATTACACATGAATACTGGTGATTTTAGCTCTTTAAACTGAAACACACAGAAAGATAACAAAATACCTATTTCTTAGGAATGCATCTCGTAATAATTATTTGTAAATTTCTAAAGCACTAGGTTATCCAGCAGATTATGCAGATACAATTTACACCACCAAAATTAATATCCATTCTTCATGCCCACCATTTCAGTCTTGTTTTTACATGCAGAGATTAAAAAAACAGCTGTTAATAAATATAATTGTCAACAGAAACAAAAAAGGGATATATCAGCAAAAGTGTTCTTGGCTGTGAAAAAAAATGATAGTTTTGGTATCCAGTATACTGTCATGGTTTAGGCTGGGCTGGTCACTAAATGAATGACCGATGCTCTCTTTTAACCTCTCTCCCCAAAAGAAGAGAAGGGAGAGAGAATAAGGGAGAGAGACTAAACTGAAAAGTAAAATTACTGAAAAGAAAATTGGTTCTGTTCTACCTTAAACTAGGACATTAGTGTCTATGCCAGTGTTACTCACCCATTACTCATACAAACACAAGAAATGAAAACGTTTCGTGTATCCCATCATCTCAACATAAAACTACTAAGGATTTTTCCACTACAGAGTTCTGTACTGGAGAGTTTTCTAGGAAACATGTGAACTCTCTGAAGAACAACAGGGCAAGATAATATAATAAAAAAGAATTAAAAGTATGAAATAAAACTTTTCAATCTATAAGCTCTTTTAATCAAAGAGTCTCACAGAACTACAAATAATAATACCTTATACCTCTCAATACCTCAGGGTGGGAGGAAAAAGCTATATGACAGAAATATTCATTGTCTTAACTATGATTAATTTAATGTATTTAGTGTATGATTTTTTACCCTTGACAGTGGAACAATGGACTATTGTTCATGCAGCAGAATAATCATCTCATTTAGGAAAAAAAAGAAAATATAAACCTTTTTTAAATAAATCTGAGGAAACTATTCACATGAAGTTCAGATTTAGTATTACAGACTCAAAGGTTTTTAGGATATTTATATTGGTATTTAAATTTATGTTTTGAGGCTTGAAGTTCATTTATCTCTAGCAGAGGCAGAAGGCTTCTTATATATACGTCCATTAAGTGTGAAACATTTTACATGAGCAGTGAAGCAGGAACGATATATTTATGTTCACACTGAATTTAAGAAAGGGGACAGGTGGACAAAAATGTTTCTTTTAAATATTCTACTCTTTCGAAACTGTAGAAATAAAACCTGGGGTAAAAATAGTGTGAACATTCCATTATTACATTACTCTGACTTTGTGAAACCACAGAATATAAATTAATTGTTTTCGTGAGAAGTCCTTTAAATGAGTGTCCAAGGCAGTTTGTTTTCTGGAAACCAACTAAGTTTTGAAGCTTAATATGCATCCTCTTGTCAGAGTTCTGGCACTCTCATTGTGTTTGCCTATTGATTCATAATTCTTTTACCATCAGCAACTCAGTACATATTTAAAACGGGACTCCTATTGTTCCAGGTAGTATTTTTAAAGAAGTCATTTAAGAAAAAAAAAAATCCCCCACAAAATCAAAAACTAAACCATACAACTTCTGTTACATGAACAGGAAAAAACCTCAATAATGAAATGGAAAGGCTTGTTTTCATCTCCTGTCTTTGTATCCACCATGAATAAGAATCTTCTCACGGAATCATATTTGAACTGCTAAAATACTGATCACTAAATTAGAGTAAAATAAGCAGAATTTTTTTACTCCCTTCTTCCCCTCAAAAACCAGTGGGGGGGAAACAAATAAATTCTTTGACGTTTTGAAAGAAAATTAAGTTGTAATTTGTTTAAACTGTGTAGTTTGTCAAAGCTTTCTCTTTCTTCCCGAGTTTTCAAAGCAATTGTAAATATTTATGTGTTTGGATGACTGACCTATAAACTTTACTTAGTTTTAACCTAAGCATTTTTTTCAATATAGTTTTTGTTGTGGCATTACTATTTAAAGAGCATTTTAAAGTAAATGTAATAGAGTGAATTGTGAGAGATGAAGGCATAGGTTAAATCTGCTCTTAAAAAAGAACAAGATACACACTAGGAATTATGGATTTTTTTCCATATGCATTTTTGGTAAATTTTGCTTTTAACACCTTGCACACTAAAAACATTTAGCTAGAAATGCTTTTTAAGTTGCTTTCTTCTCTCCAATTTAGAACGTGTACCTCAGATAGTATATGAACTCAATTGCTCATATTATCATAGAATGAATCAATTTCTGTGTTAACATGGGAAGAGTTCTTTTGTCATATAACATTAAATCTATGTACTTAAATGTAATGATTTTTTCCAACAACATTCTGTTTTTAACTGTGAAGGGAAACCTGAAGGAATTAACATCTTTAAAAACAGAACTCCTGTATATGTTATTCTGCTACCCTGAATTTGTTGGTAAGTATGTTATACATTATAAAATCTGTGACAAACATAACATATCTCTTCAAATTAAAGACTTTTACTCAGTATAGCAAATAAAATAGAATATGTCTGCCAATTTCTCCATTAAAATCTTGCTGATGGGTTTTACTTAAATTACACCAAACTTCATATTTTCCATAATGATTCCAAAAGCATGGCTATGCACAGAAATAGAAATGATTAAGTAAAGATGAGTTTGAACTGACACCATGGTTGAATTGTAAAGCTCACTGTAATATTCCAAACACTGCAGTATTCTTTTTGAATATTTGAACCTCAATTTCCAAATTAGTTACAGCTTTTGCTAACCTTGATCAGAATTTTAAGTGGTGCTGCTTCCAGAGAACCCAGAAACTTAAACTAATTGCTTAGCATTTAAAAAGTTTACAGATGATAAAAAAGATACAGGAACAGATGCTGTGTTCATTTTGTTATGTCCTATTGTGCCTGTAAGAAACTATAGTTATAAAGATGCATAAGATGGCTTTCATTTTCCAGATGATTAAACCTGCCAGGGGCCACCAGACAAAACTTTTTATAATTTCCTTTATTTTTGCATATGTATGAGTTTACTCGATTTGGGAGGGAGAAGGCAGAAGCGTTACATTTTAACTATAAAAAACATCCCACTGGAATGTTAGCCAAAGTCATCTTTATGTCAAGGACATGGCATTTTAAGAACAGCTTTTTGTTCTGAAGCTCAGGAAAGTTCAGATTGACTTGATATTAAAAACTAATCACCACTTCAAAATGGAATTGGTAGTATTGAGATGAGAGATCTATTCCCTTCCCACTATCCTTTAATCGGAAGTATTCCCTGGAATTTTGAAGATCATGACACTTGCCACTTTTAGCAGCACGAGTAATGTGAATTACTTGAAACCTAAATGCAAACTGACCTGTTCAGCAGATCAGGAGAGCTAGTAGTAGACTGTTGCTAAATTGAGAGTGAGACAGGCTAGAGAACATTTAATGACATTACAGACATTGGTGGATCCCATTAGCAATGGAAAACAATATAGAGATTTTAACTTCCGAAAATTACTAGGAAATAGTATTATATGGTCATGTCATTTTTAACTAAAGCAGTTAGACAACATTTTAATAGGAGCAACTTTGGAAAAAAGTGTGTTTTCCTCAGGGTGGGAAGGTTTAATTTTATAAGTGCTTTTAAAACGTAACCTAGAAAACTTGCCTAAAAGTAGGTTTTAGGCCTGCGGTCATAATCATTTTAGCTGTGTTGATTTAGCATCGGTGCAGTTACAGCCCAGCTTTTGAGAAAGACATTTACTAGAAAACCAATCATCCAAGATTACCAGGCAATTAACAGTCAAAGTAAAAGAGGTTTCTGCTTTAAATAATTCAGAAAAAACAATGGCATATCTTCAAAAGAAGTAAAGGAGACGAAGAAAGGTTAGATCCTGTACCGCAAGCTACAGAAATATCAAGCATATGAAAACTGAAATCAGAAATCTGGTCTGAAAATAGAAATCTGGCTGAGAATCTGTGTAAACCTGTCTCACCGCAGTTAGTATTAGAAAATTATAATCACTTCTAAATCAATAAGAAATGAATGCAAGAATGCACAGAGCTAGAAGATGAAGAGCCATAACAAGCAAGATTAATTTACAAGCTAAAAATTAAGAGATGATGTTAAAAGCATGTGACAATCATTTTAATATATATTTGAAAAACAGCTAAATGCCAGACTTTGTACCTTCGCTCTATTTCTGAATGACTGAAGGTTTAGCCCAATAGTCAGTCATGTAGTATCAACCAGTAGCATGGACTGAATACCCAGAATGAACATCAGGGAATCCTTTTCCTTCGGAGGAATAACATTGACAACATTACACAGAAAAATACTACTGTTCTCCACAACTTCACGTTGACAAATACAGTATACTTTTTTATGCTTTACTGCCCATAAAGGATCATCTTGTTTCAAATTTATGATACACTGCATTGTCAAGATATTTTTGTTAATATTCAAACTATGCTTTCTCTTAACATAATTCTTACAAATGGGTTTGTTTCTGTTGCTCTGTTTAATTTTTTTTTAATCTTTTTTGCTATTTTTAAGCTGATGACTAGCTTAGGAACCTACAAAGGAATAAAAACAAAATCTGATATATTGATGTCCTGGTTTGAGGTACCACAACAATTCAAAATTGTGAAACCCTCAGGATTTTGTAGTAAAGTTAGTTACAATGATTCTGAAACTACCATCTCCCCAACAAAAATGTAAGAAATAAAGACATTAACAGTTATGAAAGTAAAGTTATTAAGGAAATAAAAATACTGAAGATATGTAAAATATAGAAAATTATTTTTTGTAGTATGGTAAGTAAAGAAACTTACATAAGAATTTATTTTCGCTTAAGGACATGAAGTCTATAGAACTATGAGAAGAGTTATTTACATTTTACAAAAAAAATAATACTTCATCTAAATACCCTGAGATTGAATTGTGGAATTCACCAAATGCCAAATCTAAATAACACTATCAACCAAGTAAGGAGGATTATGGGGGATGGGTCCTTGAATACCTTAAGAAACCTCTCAGTTCCTTATAGCACTAAAAAACTTGAAGAAGGAAAACAAGTGCAATTTAAGTTGTTTCCATAAACCTCTGTTGACTATTGCTGACTATGGACAAACAGATGTTTCAGGACTAGGATTATCCTTAATCTGTTATAGTAACTTGATTCTTTAGATATTACATTGTTTAAAGTATACTAGCAGAATGTGTTTTAATAATTTTATTCTATGAGCCAAAGTTCACAGTTTTTGAAGAGTTTTACTCGATATCAGATTTTACCTTTGGAATGTTTTTTTTTGTCCAATTTATGATATATTTATAGAGATAATCAGTATTTTTCAGTAGTTTTACCTTTTTTATTTTCAGTGGAATGTACCAATTTTTTTTTCTAGTTGATCCACATCTTAATTTTCCATATGGATTGGAGGAATAGGAATTAACTGATCTTAGGTTTTGCCTCACTTATGCATTTATGTATGCACTGCAACACAAAATAGCAAAATAAAAATTTCCCCTTCTTTCAACCTCTATGAGAATTCAGAAATAAAGGCAAATGTAAAATGGAAAATTTAGTTTCTTATCTAGGGAACTTAATTTCATAATAAGATCACTCATCCTGAACTTCCCATCCAAAAGATCGATCCAAACTTCAGAAGGTATTCATCTTGATGGAGTTTTTATATGCAATTTCAGTCTACATATTCAAATTTAGCAGTAAAATAATTACCTTTAAGAGTTATATACTGTCAACAGATAGCAGAATTGTGCAGCAAAATAACTATAACAATTTATTTCTTCTGGTTTGGTTTTAGCTTAAAACAATGATTACTTCTGAAATTGTGATGTGAGAGTATATCAAGTTTGTTAGACTTATAAATGTTTCAAATGCTGAAAGCGGTGATATTGTCACCTGTTTAGACAAATAACCTACCACGAGAACTTGAGACAGGATGAAGAAAAATGCAGTCTTAACAGTGAGTTTTTTCTAAAGATGATCGTATTACAATTGAATGAACTACACCAAAACCAACTGTTCTTCACATTTGCACATCCCACACACAGTCAGCTCAAATGTTTCATTCTTCAGATTGGGAAGGGATATTCTGGAGGCCACAAACTAAGTCACGCTGAAAGCTTAGTAGCCAGCTTGCTTCAATGTTTCCTGTGTCATCCTACTCTATGCAGGTTCTCTTATTGATTTTAAAGATATTTGAACACCTTCCCCGGGAGAGCTGGGTGATGTAACTAATGTGGATCATGTGTGCTTCTCTTTTTTTCATTCATCTCCCAATAGAAGAAGTCTGGCTATTAGAAGACATTTCCCAGTTGGATGAGTTGTTTTTTTTTTTTTTTTTTCTGTTGTATTTTAAGCATGCACACTACTATTTTTGTGTACTAAATGTTATGTAACATTATATAAATGTGGCATAAAACAAAACCGAAACATCAGGTTAGAAAGCCACACACCTTATCCTAGCCCACTTAATTTGTGAAAAGGAGTACTAGCACCACAGGCTGCGGTCTTTCCTTAGTACTGGAATGTCCTGTTAGAAGCCATTAGCAACAGCGAAGGTAAATGAACAGGACCCTTGTCGCATTTTATAACCTTAGCAACCAGCACAAATAAAATAAAAATAAAATTAAATTTAATCTTAAACATGGATTGTAAAAGAGCAAGTTTTTGTTACTATTTTAGTCTTTGTTTAAGAAATTTAAAGTTTTTAGTGGTTAATTACAATGATTTTTATATTATCCAGTTGTTTATTCATCAATTCAGACCTGACCAAAGTGCAAATTAATTGCATCAGAACAGAACTGCTCTAAAAGATGAACAGGGACATAGAAAAATAACAATAAATAAATCAATAAAGGCAAGGCCAAAAGGCAAACTGCTAAAAATAAACCCGTTGGATGCACAAATATAAAGAAGAGATTTGAATTATGCCTTGTGAGCAAAAATATGGAAAGAATAAAAGTACCAAAAGTATTAAAATAATTTTGACACCGGTAAGCTATATTTCAGGGCTAACCAAAATACACACAACTAGCAGCAGGATTTAAAACTCCCAGTCAGAGGAAATGTTCCATGGCTCTAGAGAGACAGAGAGTTGAATCAGGTTACATATTACTGCTGATTTACACAGATGACTGGGACAGAGAGACCAGCTACAAAGCTGTTAAGTTTGTTCATGGTAGAATAAAGTAACCAGCGAGCTGAACTCTGAAAAAATTGGATTGCTAATACATAAGAGATGAATCTTGGGAATTTGCACTGTACAGTAGGAGTTTATGACTTCAGTTTAATAGCCTACTTCTCTCTAAATATTCCAGACAGCATGAAATAATGGAAAGACTTAAAAAAATCAAACACTCTTTTAAACTAGGTATCCAGGTGCACGGACAGAATGGAGGTCCAGGTATCCTAAGATAAGAAAAAAACAAATAAATAAAATTATGCTTACTATATTCATTTTCTCTATTTCTTCTGGTAAGCCAAATCTCAAACAATTTCACTACTCTTGTATTTATATCAATGGAAACAGTTCAAGGTATGTAAGTAAGATATGATATCAAGAGTTTTCTCAGAACTATATTGTTTGGGGTCAGTTTTGTCTCCCAGTTATATAACGTAGCTGAAGTACTAAAGCAAATTTACCATATAATAACATTGTCTGGAAGGCATTCAGATATCATAACAAATGTTAGCACCTTTGATTCATACTCAGGAGCCCAAATAGCTATAACAATTATAAGGCACATATCACATTGGAATTTGTAAGTGCTTTAAGTGTACGAAAGATGAAAGTGAAAAGCAATTTGGCTTTTGACACATTAAAAAGTCAAAGAAAAATATTTTTCTATCACTGGAAAAAAAGATGTCTGTGAAAAAACACCCAAAACTTGATAGAACTAAAAGCTAACTACAGAGAAAATTCTTCTGCAGCAGTTACATAAACAACTTTAATTCTCCCTTTCCTGAATAATGTGATCAATAAAAATGGAAGATCAATAAAAATAACTGCCTCTTGAGACCATGAGCCGTAAATGAAATCCCTTTCATTATACTTAGGGAGGAGTCAAATTAATAACTTCAGTTGATCAGAAGCAAAAAGAGAGTGGAAAACTATTTTTTTATACCTCTTATTCTGGTGAAAATACAGCTCAGTCAGATCATCAAATCTGTAATTGGCGGGAGACATTAATATTTACAGATACAGACTCTCAGATACACTGGCAAACTTTGAAATAACCTTCTCTGTCTGGAATTTAGACACCATGACGCTATTTGAAACCTAAGAGAAATGAGATTCTAAAGTAAGTTGTACTTAATCACCTTAACAATATTTTTATACTTGAATCGTGAAATTTAAAGGTACCAAGGAAATATATCTAAACACTGATCTTGGGCATATTAAAGACCTCTTAATATTAGCTGTTTAAGCACATAGCCTGCAGTGGCTTTGCAAAGAGGAGAGGGGAGGGGAAGAGAGGGAAGAGGCTGTATTTTTGAGGGTCTTCTACACTATTTTGACGATCTAGACTATTATAATTTTAAAATTTGTATTAGCAATATACTTCTAAGCTTAATAGGTTATTCTTTTTTGTGCAAGAACAAGATTTTGAGTGTAATTTAGCTATTACAAAACATAAGTTCCTAATAGTCCTTTAGCTTTACTATGATATCATTCTTTGGATCAAAATTGATGTCTTAATATCCTACAAAAGATGATGGAAAATAAAAGAAGAGAGAAAAACCTGTCTGTAGTATGTACAAAGTTTGAATTCACTTACAAACTACCAATAAAGAAAAAAGTCACATAGAAATTAGGTAAGTGAGAGAAATGATCTTGAGTTTACTTAGTTCAGATTCAGTTTCTCACCGAGACAGCCTAGCAACTTCTTGGATTGCCTCTAGAAAGGTATCTTCTTCCTCTCAGCAGTTCTCTGAATAGCTGAAGACCCCTATGAGGAAAAGTACCTGCAGATGGGAGGCTTTGGTGATTGTTGGCAAAATACCTTTTTTCATGCCTCTCAGTCAGGGGCATAGGCTGCAGCAGATCCCTACCCAGCATCCCTGATATTACTCTTCCATGTTATCTTGACCTTGAGACTCACAACTAGTACCTCCCTGGTTATGAACTCTGTAGTAGCACACTTATACGTCATACAAAAAGTCACTCAACAAAACATTTGTCTGGTATCTGCTGCACTTACAAATCAAATTCAGTTTTCAACTAAGTGAATAATTTAACGAAGGAAGAAAGGCTGACACAGCAAAATTCATACACAGTAGAAGCATAAAATCCTTAGAAATGTGAGAAGAACACTACAAAATTTACTGTAGCTTGCTGTACAGCAAAGACGAACCTGCACTTTATGTTGAATATTTCCAGAGCAATTAAAAAACAAAACAAAACAAAACAAAACAAAGGCTTCTTAATTCCCTTTAAAACACCACAAAGAAGCCCCTCAGGCCTCTTCCTGTAAGGACATCAGGAAGGAAAGCTACCCTGCCTGGAATGGCAGGATTTTTTTTTTTTTTTTTTTCAAGAGACACATCTCACAGAGCTAGCTGTTTCAGCAGAACCTAGAAAAAAATGTACAAGCATTGGCATTGCTTAATCTGAAGTCCAATAGGGAAAGAAATCACAGAATGTGCCTCTGTTCAGTAACTAATGAATGTATAAATTGCAGAACACACAAGTAAATACTTTAGGGAAAGTACTTCTCTCCACATTGAATATTGTCTTAAATTGTTAGTGCCTTGCTTTAGGATTATTTTTAACATATTAATGTATTTTGCTGTTAAAATCACCATTTGCATATAGTTTATTTTAATAGTAATAAAGCTTTTGACCTTGGCAAAGCACTTTGAAATCTGTTAATGAAAAACACTATAGGAAAACTAGGTGTTATCACCATACTATTGTACATGCAATTCAAATGACAGGAGTTCAAAATGAATTATACATTGTAATACATTAACAGTAAGAAGTGGAAAATTACGGAACATTTTGCGGGGACTTCTACTCCATACCTATGGAGATTTGTTAAGGGAGAAGAGAAGGGGAAGGGAAATAAGTAAGCAATTCCTGGTGGTTCTTTCCACACTACTTAAGAAACCATTGGTTTTCTTAGGGAATTATTCAGCTGCATGTGTGATTACTCAATAAGATATAATATGTAAATTTAGTAAGCATTATGGCTTACAAGTCACCTGTAGTTAGTTCATCTGAACTTACTTCTGTTGTAGCCATTCTCGAAAGTATCTAAAGAAAAAGAGCATTATAAATACCAACTGATCAGCAAGCTTTCAGTTAATCAAGACGAAATCAGCACAGGAGTGCAATTTATAACCATCAGACTTATCCAAAATAAAAAGAAAAAAGAAAGTGAGAATTGATATAAGCAGTACCTCTTTTTTTTTTTTACTTCACTAATATAATTTATTTCTGTGAAAGAATAGATGTACCTTTTAATGCTTGAGATGAGATTCTTATTGCATTTGTCTGAGAAGTGTCAACAATGTGTTTGATTCAATTAGTCACAATAAGCCACTACTGTTATAAGATTTAGGTTGTAAAACTAGAATAAATAATGATGGAGTGGTCTGCAGTCAACCAAAGTGAAGTATGGCAAGGTATTAGAAAGGTCTCTAAGACAGGAAATAGCTAGATAAGTAATTTGAAGTTAGTAAATCCTGGGCCCAAGGCTATTTAGTGTTGCCAAGTGTTAGTAACAAGCCTCACGACTTAAAAAAAAATAATTAACCATACTGCATCTCAGGATTTGCCAAGCTTTGTCTGGACTTGTTTGATCTCGAATGCTGTTTAGCTTATTTTACATTTACTGCCAAATTATTTAGAAAAATTCTGCTGTGGTGTCAACTTGCTTAATGGTGAGATGACTATTGCCTGGGTTGTGCTAGCTCTTATGGCAGAATGGTCAAACCTATTGCTTGTGCTGTAACTTTGAGCTTTGTAAAGGCATATTATTAGCTAACTTGCTGCTACCTTAAGTTTTACTTATTTCTTTTGCAATTACATGATTCTTATCCTAAAATAAAGCATACTATATTAAAAAAAAAAAAAAGGACTAACAAGCCTATGCTATCTTAGTGTAAGTAAACCACGTGGACGAAAGATGAATAAAGTGTGTAACTCATTATTAGCAAATACAGGGTTGAGAAGTATAACAACCCTGAGCAGTATCCCTCAAGGATGAGGAGGAAGAAACTCTCACTGTCAACATAGTGCTTGTCCCAGCAAAGAACTAGGGCTGCTGACAACTTGCCAAAACAATGCATAAGTAGGGCGGCCATTACACCAGATAAAGGAATATAGGCTAGGAAGTCAGTGTATAACAATTTAAATTGTATTATTATGAGGAATTTGTAATAATTAGGTGAAGTGAACTATAAGCGTTAAATTACCAGTTTGGTAATTTAACTTGGTAAAACTAGACTTAAAAAATAACACTCTATTTTGATTAATCTGCTAGAACACTCAAAGAATCATAGAATCATGGAATAGTTTGGGTTGGAAAGGACCTTTAAAGGTCATCTAGTCCAACCCCCTGATAAATGATAAAACTCGCTTCACTAATAGTAAATTCTCTTTCATCATTTGTTGCACATAATAATTATGTGCAACTAACAAAAGCTTTGAAAATGCCCCATGGTTATCCTCATCCCAGGGTCAGCTTCACTTGCTACTTTTTTATCTCCTCCGACCTGCTTGAACAGCAGAGGGGGATGGAGAAGGGGGGGGGGGGGTTGCAGTCAGTTCATAACATTTTGTCTCTGCCACTGCTACTTCCTAACACTGTTCACCTGATCCAGTGTTTGGTCCTTCCCACGGGAAACAGTGTTTCACAAACTTCTCCAACATGGGTCCTTCCATGGGCTGCAGTTCTCCAAGGACTGTCCCAGCTTGGGTCCTTTCCACAGTGTACAGTCCTTCAGGAATGGTCTGATCCCACAGGCAACATGTCCTGCCAGAAAACCTGTTCCTGGATGGACTCCTTTCCACGAAGTCGCAGGCCCTATCAGGAGCTTGCTCTGGTGCAGGCTTTCCACAGACTGCAGCTTCCTTTGGGGCACATCCACCTGCTCTGGCGTGGGGTCTTCCATGGGCTGCAGTGTAGATATATGCTCCACCATGGTCCTCCGTGGGCTGCAGGGGGACAACCTACTTCACTGTGGTTTTCTCAATGGGCTGCAGGGGAATGTCTGCTCTGGCACCTGGAACACCTCCTCCCCCTCCTGCCTCACTGACAAAGGTGCTGCAGGGATGTTTCACATTTCCTCACTCCTCCCTCTCAGCTGCTGTTGTGAAGTGTTTTTTATGCTCTCTTAAGTATATTATCACAGAGGTGCCACTGGTGTCACTGATGGGTTTAGCTTTGGCCAATGGAGGGTCCATTTTTGAGCCGGATGAAACTTGCTCTTTCTTACGTGTGAGCAACTCCAGGTGTCTTCTCACAGCATCCCCTCTTCAGCCCCTACACTACCAAAACCTTGCCATGAAAACCCAATACATTGCTAAAGCAAATTTAGGAAAGACCTGGCAGGAGAAAGGATCAGCTTGAATATAGGAATTGGACTTTTGAAGATAGTTGACAACCTCATAGAGGTGTGAAAGCTGGACTTTAAGATAGTAATTCAGAAAAACAGTTTTACCTAAAAAGAGTGAGAACAGGAGGCAATTATCACTTAATCTGTAGCTATCTGTACGGAGGGATTATTGAATTATTAGAATTATTTTACCTTAATTTTATCTGAAGAAATATCACAGTCAATTTGGTTTTAGATTCTATGGAATATGCTTTATCCATTAGTGTTTCCAATATTTTGTGTAACTGTTCTTTTCAGTATTCGCCATGAAATTCCATTAATTCCAAATGGAATCCATTTAGGATTAAAGTTGTTTGTCCTAAATCTATTTCACTGTCTTTCTATGAAAACAATGTCATTTTAGTTATCTTTAAATTAGAGAGAAGTCATATTCACCTCACAGAAAGTAGGATGAAATGAAAAGCAAATTATGACAAAAACTCTGTGTGTAAAATGGAAAATTTTGCAATGAAAATTAAAAACAAACAAACAAACAAACAAAAAACCAAACTAATTTCTGGCCTGGACTAGTAGACATATTTGGATACCGCAAAGAGAATGAAAGGGGAAAAAAGGATGCTGTGTTTTATTTTACTGGGAGAAAGCGGGGGGTGGTAACCAACCTTATAAATTGTTTCAGCGAAGAATGTCTCTGAGGAATTGGTCTAGATAGATAGAATCTGATTTACAAAGAAGGGGCGTCTTAGATTTTCCACGCATGGTAGATTTTTCTATATAAAAAAGTGTAATGTCAAGATAATTACAATTGATATCAGTTTAGATTCTAATTTTGCACTCTCATCACAAGAATCATGTTGGCAGTCAACAAGAAAAGGAGTAGAAATTAAGATATGGGATAAGAAATTAAGATATGGGATAAACACAAATAGAAAAGGTGAGATGCTTAAAGATAACACAAAGATTAATTCTTTAAAATTGTTACATCCCTGATGTAATCACGGAGAAGCATAGCATTAGATATCTGTTCTAGCTTTACATTAGTTTTGTTTTTATGGAAGATTTGGGGTGCAAGGCAATTGAGTAGTAACAGTATGAAGATTTGACCACAATCGCTTGACCTAAGATGAAACAGAGGATTTAGGGAGTTCTTAATCAGTTTGAACAGTACAAATGCAGGGGGAAAAGGGAAGTCAAGGAAGGAGGCAAATATTGGTAGGACAAAAAAAAAGGAACTAGAAGAGGAATATTTTTGAGGATTAATTTAAAAAAAAATTATGAAGCTGACAGAAAAAGATTCACCCACTACTGTTGCGTCTGCTGAATATGTGGATAGTTGGTAACTAACAATATCAAAAGTTATTTGCTAAAAATTAAAGCCAACATAGCAAAGACAATAGTCATGATGAACATGATGAATGAAATCGCAGGAATATGTGGAACTGAAATTCACTGAAGAGACAATGAAAAAACCAAACCGAAATAAAGTAAACAAGGGGCACAAACTAAGACCTTATCAGAAGATTTTAAGAATGTAGCTATCATAGTATGGATCTGTATCAAGTATAATGCTACAATGGATGCCTGATGATAGGTATCCAAGTGCTCAGAGGAGGATAGATAAGTGCTACATAAGCATGACGAACTAAAACGTGGAATAAAAAGATTCATAAAAGAAAGAAATTATGGAAATCATATACAACTAGAAACAGGGGAACCGAACCCTTCAGTCCAATAAGATTACTTTGTCACACTCTGATGTTGACCTAATTTCTCTAGCTAAAATATATATATATGTAGTGTATTTAATTATTTACCCAGGAAATCAGTGACTAGCTTTGGATTATTGATCCCAGTTTTTCTCTGTTGAAAATTAAATTTGTATATTCTGTACGTATGGCTTATTTACTGTGTCTGTCAAGCCAATAGCATGAATCACGGACCAACGTCCCATTATTGTAGGCACTGTACATACACATAGTAAAAGGTCAAACCTAGCAAGGCCATAAAATCTCTTTTGTTTGTTTCCTCTACTTTGGTCCTTCTTGTTTTCCCCATCCTTTTGCCTAACTTGAATTGTCCTGTTATTTATCTAGTGTGGCTTTGGAAACCTAGTAATGTTTGTGCATTATTAGCTTGATATCCTGCAGTAAGGATATATTGATAAGTAAGGATACTTGATATATGTAAGTAAACATATTCACAGTTCACAGTTGCAATTTCCTGCTCCAGACATTATGCCTTTCTGTAAGATTTTTAATACTATGAGATAAAAAATGGCTTTTCTATCACAGGAACAGAGGAGAACCCGTTTAACTAGCCTGATAGTATATACCTGAATGATCAAGTAAAGTCAGTCCCAAAACACAATCTAATCCAGATTGATGGCCAGTTTAGCATTTACCTCAGACAAGAAAGTTAACAACATAAATCACTGAGTTCAGTCCCAGGTAAGTCAACACAGAATTTACCTCTAAAATAACACAGCTATAAGAATAATATGAATTAACTACATCGAATGACAGTCCTCAGACATTTAGATGCAATTCTTGTCCTAAAGACTGCATATTCCATTTCAAGGCAAAGACATTTCCCCCTCCTATCTCAGCAGATTACCTTCCTTAGCCCAGTGCTCCAGGATAAGACATAAATCAGACTACATTTGGAAATGTAACCAGAAATTCTATGTTAACTATTACTTGTTTTTCAAAGAAATTACAAGCCTTTGAGTTTACTTTGTTCTTGATTTTATTTTCAACAAATTTATTTATGGTGTCTGTTCATTTTCTAGCTATGAAAAAGCTGTGGCAAGGCTGGAGGCAAAGCCAGATGTACAGTTGAAATACACTCTGAACAGTTTCTATTTGTATGATTTCTTCGATGTGTGATTCCACTGCTCTACATATCCTGGCATGCTCGTCAATCTGCCCCTTTTTTATGTTAATATTCCCTTGGGAAAAGGAAAATATCATTATGGAAATTGCCTGAGTGAGCTGTTCTGTCTCTGTGTTTTCACAAACAGTCAATCTGGGAGTACTAATGCTGGGAATCAGAACAGAATCCTTTTTTAAGAGTTAAAATAAAAAGTCTGAGGTGCAATGAGATTATTAGGTCCAGTAAACAGAAATGTAGTGTGTATTTTAAAATAATGCATCATATTTTCCTGGGCACATTATTTTACTTAGTAGTATCATTAAATTTCTCACAGTCACAAGTGATCACAACCACAGAGTTAATTTAGTGATGCTCCAAATTGTTCATGTATTCCATTCAGCTATTTGTAATTGTTATGCATATGTAAAAGAACATTGTAAAAGTTGACAAGTCGAGTAAAGAAAAATTACTCTGAAAATTAAAATTGTCTCTGTAACCTTATTTCAAAGCCCTATTATATATGTTTTCTGATTTTGCCATATTTTTCTCTACTTTCTTGCTTTATTTGGTAGAAAAATGAACATTTACTTCGACCAGAGAGTTGATATTTTATATTGTGTTTTGTTTTAACCTTATTGTTCAAAGTGTAACCTTAGGGCCTATTAACTTGACATTATTTAAATACTGTTCTGATTATAGATTATCCATTATCTCCCAGGCTGTTCTGGGCTATTCTAAGCAGTACAGTGTCTGAATTTTTTTAAATATATTTGGGAGGTAAGGGAGCACTATAATTTCATTTCATAGACAGATACATTTTGGGCAGGAGGCAGCTGGAACTTCTTATGCCTAAGTAATTTTTATTATGTAGCACTTGATATGTTCAAGGCACATGTCACTTTGTTTTTTAATTGCTATTGTGAATATATAGCAAATTAGCAATTGCTATTGTGAATATATAGCAAATTCAGCAAAATTGTTTTGAAAGTTCTCACATTTGACAATTGTTAAAAATGAGTGACATGAGATCTGTGTTAGGTTACTTGCTTCACATCTCGTCTCAAGCATACCAAACCAGAATTTGTCCCAATCAGCTTTTGGAATACCAGATTAGTAGAGTATCCTTCTATCTGTTGACTTTAAGTCAACGCATACTTCCCAGATTCTGAAGCAAGTAATGTAGCAATAACTTTCATCACTACACAGTCTTTCTTCCTGCTTCTACATCTGTCCTATACAATGAATTGAATGCAAAAATATTATTCCACTTGCAAATAACAATTTCATTATTGTGTTAACATTCAAGGTAGCATATAATCTGACATTTCTCAAAGTTTGACTTTGTGGTATGTTATTATGTTCTTTTAATGTGGTTTGTAACTATAGATTTACTTTTTTTTTTTTTATAAAAAGAGTTTTATAAAGACACCTGTCTGTTACAATAACTGTTGTCAGGTGAACAGACTAGCAGCAGTAATATATTGTTTTCTACTATGTGAATAGCATTTAAGCATCTTGCCATTCTGTTTCTCACCGATTGCTGATAGAAGTCATGAAACCCAAAAATCTTCTAGTGGGTTAGAGATAAGCAGAATTTTCTGCATAATCCCCTATTATAAATCAGGATCAGTTCTCAAATCTCCCTAATCCAATGCCAAATCTTGTTTTATTTTGCTCATTCCCTCATCTTCAAATCCTATTCCCAATTCCTTGAGCAGTAAGGAGAAATATTCAACTTTTTTTCCTATCCTCAAATTCAAAATCTTTCTCACTTACTAACTTACCTCATCCTCTAAGTCCAACACCATTATTCCTACGAAATCTCTTCAACTCTTGCCCGGGAAGTATATGAATAACTACATTTTTCCTTTTTGGATTCCTTTCTAGACTGCCTCCTGTTCTTTTTTTGTTGTTGTTTTTCTGAAGATTAACCTTTCATTCTGCTTGGTTCTGTGACATCTTCTAGTTAGTAATTATTCTCCATGACAATTCTCCCATATTGTCAAAAATACTTTTTTAGTCCTAGTCCCAGTATCTAAATCCGTCCTCTACCAAAATTGATCCAAGTCTCTCATGGCTTTTACTCCAAGTCCCTCCAGCCGCACTTCAGTTTGCATATTTTCCTAACAAGCTTTCCCCACATTGCCGAAAGGAATCCATCCCCAGATTCTGCAATTTCTGCAGCTACTACCTGACATTCACAATACCAGTACTCATCTCCCCTATTCTTCTTCAAGGCCTCATTCCCTGCCTTAATCCCTCTAGAAAATCCTAGAAAAAATGTGTCTAGTTCTGTAGTTTGCTAAAATAAAACTATAATGTGGAATAAGACAGCTGTCATGAATGGGTGTCTGAATTTGGTTTGCTAAAGATAAAACCTATGTGATTGTTTGTTTGTTTGTTTGTTTCCAAATAATAGTAAACAAATTGAAAAATATTACAGAGAGATAAAAACTATCCATTAATTCATGTCAATTCAGGTAATAAAAAGTCATTGGATTTTTATTTTGCTACATTTTGTTTAACTATTTCTTTCCAAAAATGCCCCCCTTTTATTTTTAGACTTTAAAAAAATCCTTCTAATTTTTTTTTCTTAAATCACCTCTTCTAAAATTTGCTGAATGTAGGTAAAATAATTTTTAGTTATGTGTCATATTTCAAGGCACCTAGTTCAATCCCAACAATTTTGGGGGTTATATTTATCTTATTAAAAAGGCTGACAAATTTTAAGTGTTTAAATGAAATCCAATTTTTGTATCATTACTTTACTGGTGACCAGAAAGATAAAAGCATTACGTTTTTCCTGTTACTGATAAGAGTTACTGGAACGTTCAAGACAAAGCTTAGAAGTTCAAACAGGAAAAACAATATAGTTGTATGTTAAATGACTCGACTGAAAAGTTTAGTGGTTAGCACAGACTAAGCTAACATTTCTTATATTGGTGTCGAGCTCAGTCAGGACAGAGAACAGCCTTGAAACATAAAAAGATGATTGGGGAAAAAAAAAAACAAAAACAAACAAACAAAAACAACACACAACCCCCCCCCAAACAAACAAAAACAACAAAACAAAACAAAACAAACAAAAACAAAAACAAACCCCAAAAAACACAAAGAATGAAGTTGAATTGAATGGTCATTTTCAGAAAAAAATTCTGCCAAAATTCTTCATTTTAATTTATAGCCTTAGTAGTCTGCTGTTAGCTGTGCCTATTTGTAAAAAGGCTGATCTCTGTGTCACAAATAAAAAGTTATATACACACACAAGATAGAGAAGATTACCTATATGTGTATAAATTTACATGAATATTTAAAATTCAGTGACTTGATGGAGAGAATTAAAAAATTCAATTTTTGTAACAATTTATATAGTCATCTGTAAGCACTGAGCTGCATGAGCTATCAGTAACATAAAGTGTTTCATTTGCTAAAATGATATTCTTGAAAGCAGCCAAATATCAATCAAAACTCTTCTGTCTGATCCAGTAAAACACACATTGTAAATTCTATGTATATTCAATAACTTAAATATTTGTGTTGTTCACCAAATTGCGGATGACTATTATTTTTTCACTCTGTCTACATTCTGTTCAACAGAAATACAAAATAAGAATACGTAATACTCAATTTAGAAATACAAAAAATCAAGAAAAAATTAATTTCCCAACTCCCTGCAATGGCAGACATTCATGTTAAGAATGTGACTGGCTTGCAACATTTGGAAGAGATTACATACATGTCATACCAGCAAACTGAAATAAAGGTCCAGCTTCCCAGAGTTTTGCAGAAATGGAGAATAAACCCAACAATTTTGTTATAATAATGAAAAAAATAAAAGCCAAATATTGAAAATATTTTTAAAATTAATTATAGGAACAAATTTTTTGATAATGACAAATTCCACACTTAGTCACTACTTCAGAAAGAAACTAGGTAAGAAGTAGTCCATGCCTGGAAGCACTGAAGCAACAGGGACAGATGATGCAGTCTTATTAAATTTAGAAAACATACTTTTTACTACCAACATGAGATTTTTTATTTTTATTGCTTCTTTTTTCTTTCTCCCTAACACAGTTTATGCTAGTGCCAGCTGTCAGAGCTTGCAAGCAGTTTAAAATGTACAATACAGCATACCCTGAGCTAGAATTTTTCTTTTTCTTAAAGTTTCATTTGTAACAAAGCAGAAAAAAGATGCAGAAAGAAAGGAAGAACCATTATTTAACAGATAGCTTATGGTACAATTTAAGTACTAAAACTCCGAGATAGAAAATAATACATGATATGGAAATTATATAGCATCTTGAATACAGCTTTCTGCAATAACTAGCTATTTGTTTTACTTTATTCTCCTCAGATGGAGCAGAATTTAATATTTTACCCATTGACAATTCTGCTGCTGTTATTACAGTCATCTCTGAACTCCCGATTGTATGATAACACCCTATTACTATGCGTTTCAAAACGTGAAGGCATCCTTAAGGTTAAAACACCAATTTGTCCCATATTCCATTTTCAATTTGGCTGAGGTCATACTTCTTTATTGTATCAGCAGAAATAATTCTTGAATTTGGTAGAAAGCCTACAGTAAAATTTCAGGTTTCAGTAAACAACCATTTTCATTGGACTTCCGTCTATACCCAAGAAGTTTGTTGCATTTCATTCATCACTTCAGCATCTCTAGATTCAGAATAGTCCCTCATTTATTCCCACAACAGTATATTGCTCTGTGCTTTTTCAGAGTATTTAGCTCCAGATCTATATCTCAGAAAAACCTCTGCCTCATTGTTTTATTTGTAATGTCTCATCTTACAATCAATATATTGCTTCTTGTAATTGATATGCACTTAGAAAAACAAACACTGGTGATGATGATGTTTGTTATTAGCAAGGAAATATGACATAATTTCAGCTACTGTAACTGTTGCTAACAGTTTGTAACCACTGGCAAATGTTGATTTTCCAATGGCAGCCAACATGGTACTTAATCCATGTAGTGAAAGATAGTGAGCATGGAAAAAAAAAAAAAGAGTTCTTGTTCATTGTGATTACACATCATTAAAAAATGACAGATAATTTATCCCTCTAACAATATTAATTTCTTCCATGCAGCTCAAACTGTGATTTGTGGAACCAGAAATCCTAAGAATATTTTTAAGGTCACACCTGGCTGCTAAATGCAAAAAATTGAAAAAACATTGGTTTTTTTTCCAAGGGTGAGTTTAAAGGTTTAAAAGCAGTCCTGTATGCCCCGTGTCGTGTGGGTCTTTTTTATTTGTGGTCAGTTTTGTGCTCAGGGCACAGAAATATTTACTAGAACCCGCAAGAGGGTCCTATGTAAACAATCAAGGAAGGCTTTTAATGAGCTCTGAACACAATTTTCATTGCAAGATAGGGCAGAGAGTCTCTGAAGACATACTAATCAAGAAATGTGTATATATAAAGAAAACTGGAAGTCTTTTGGACTTTAAGACAGTTATAAAAGTATATTTTCTCTTTTATTTTTTCCTTATCTGAGGATGGATCAATGGCCAAAAAATAGCCTTTGTAATTATTTTTAAAATATTGATTAATGAAGGGAATTGTAAGTTATCATAATCTTTTGCATACGTTTTTTTTTCTAAAGAACAGTTTGCCATTGACTGAAGGATATGAGTTTTACATTATTTGCTAAATGTTGCTACCTTTTTTCCTGTTTAGCAGCAAATTTGGGATCTCACAAAAAAGGGAATATAAATATATGTATAAATCCTCATGTACGCAGAATATAATTTCTAGCTATCGGCGCTTTTAAAAATAGACCTAACAGTACTTTCAGAAAAATAGGAGTAAAACCACAGAGAAGAATATAGGCCATAGTCACCACCTATATTTTGCTTTATAGGGTCTCTCAGCAGTTGAATCTCCTCAGGCAGAGGAGCATTTCAGATTGGGTCTACATGGAAGACACATGAATTAATTCATGTATTATAAGGAGTAAATTTATCCTACCAGAACACCTGTGTGGTTTACTATGCATGTGGATGGGCATGGGATGGATGCTGCTATACTGATACATTCCTAATAATACTAGTCTTAAAATCAGTGCAAATATTGAAAAAAGCCCACCACTGTGAACATCTGCTGTAAATGTCACCACAGCATCTGTTTGGGAAAATAATTGTGAGAAAATACAGGTAATTATTCCTAACATTCACAGAAAGATTACATTAGAAGGGTGAGTTTCCAGATGAGTCAGAGCCAGCCAAGAATTGGCTACCACGTATCCTCATACAGATAGCCCAGCAGGAGAGGATTTTAATAAAATAAGCTATTTTCAGCTTCTTTGAAGTCTCTTTATTGTCAGAGAAGAGTGAAATCAAAAAAGAAAGCAGTACAACTTTGCTAAGAAGGAAGCATGGCTAGAATAACTATGACAAGTAATGGTAAAATAGTTTAGTATTTTAAAGATTCAGATGGATTCAGGTTTTTAAAGATTTTTTTGAACCGTCAATGAACTGACTCAAAACATCATATTTTGTCTTTTTTTAATGAATTTAGCCTTTTCAAATCCCTCTAATAGACATCTTGGCTGTGTTGCTTTTTAGATAGCATAAATGTTATTAGAGTAGTTTAATCAATTTTATGCCAAAACTTATCTAGGCTTTACTAATGCCTTCAACTGGAGTATTGAATGTTATTTGTTCTCTCAGAGCCTGGGTACAAATGGTTAGAATGACAGCATAAAATTTCATACTTACAGCTCAGTCTTTTAATCAGCTGTATTTCAGAGCTGTACGCGTAAAATAAAATTTTCTGCTGTTTTAAGACATCACAAATGCATATGAAGATAATTACTTGCACAGCTAATAGACTATTTTAGTATCTTCTCTGTGGAGTGCTTTCTAGTTAACTTACCCAGCATAGTCCTGTCAAAGTTTAATGCTTCAGATGCAGCATATAATTTTAATCCGATGCACAGCACTCCTGATATTTCAAACATTATGATATGTGTACTGAGACAGAAATGTGTAGTTTGTTTAATGAGCCATCTAAAATTACTTGGATCTCTGAAATGATTTGGAGATTTAAGACAAAAATGGGGAGTTTTATGTGTGTTTTGTTGGGTTTGTCTTTTTTTTCGGGTGGGGGCTTTCCCCCCTTTTTTTTCTAACCAAGCACATGTGAGCCAATTCAGCAATACCCATCTTGGCTGAGGAAGATGTGTGGTTACCCAAAAAGTAATCACTGTTAGAATAAGATGTGGTTTTCTCTCCTCCATGCTGTGTAAAACAGCCATTTTACCAGGTGTTAATCTGAACCTCTAACATGATGACCTCTGTTCATGAAGTTGACTTGCCATAAAAGCATAGAATGTGGTCACAGAAAGCAATCAGTTGCATAAGTCTGATTCTGAATACCCAAGTCCAAATCTTGTTCTTTTTCAGGAATTCTCTGCCTTTACACACAAGCTGTAATCTGCCTTGTCTTTAATGCTAAAGAACTGCACGTATGGGAACAAAACTGGGCTAACAGACATACTATGAACCAAGAAAGTATTTAACAGTTTACGTACTTACACCTCACTACAGAATTAAATTGCTGTCCCAAACACATATCTTACAGGCGGATAAACAAACTGTAATGGATGTTTTTTGCATACCAGATACAAAATAAGAATTTCAATAGAACTAAACATTTCCTTCCAGTTAACTGTTGTCTTCGCTCTTATTGCTTTGTGGTTGATCATGTAGATACAAGGAAAGAATGCAACACGATGTCCACAGTGTCCTAGTGTAGCATCCCTGACAGCTGTTCGTTTTCTCTTCCTCTGAGGTGCAGTCTCTTGTATTGATTGATGTAGAGACAAGCACGTCAAAATCTAACATATACACGGGCTAGATTCATTACATTTTCCACCTTTTGCTTCTTGTCAGTTTGATCTGTACTGGAGAGACCATACAATCCACTTATCATTCCTGTTGCCAAAGGGCAGCTGTGCTGTTCATTTGCTCAGCCTTGCAGAGATAAATGCAGCCTGCTGCAATTAATGAAATAGCTGTTCTCTGGACATAATTTGTAGAAATAAATTTAAGTTACGTCACTATGTGCTCATGGATATGTATGGGTAGTAATATAGATCTAATAATACACAAGACATTTCTTCTCAGGCAACTGACATAATTGGTGTGGTGAAGATTATCTTTTCAGCCAGATTCCTCTGAATACATTTTGAAATCACTTCCAGACAGACTCAAGAGGAAAAGTGTATTTCACACAGGTTTTCAGCATTTGTTTTTGTTCTCTAACTGAGGAAAACAAAATATTTCAAAATGTACTATGATAATGTTTCTCGTCCTGTTTTCCATGGAAGCACAATATTAAACCACTGCAATATATTTATTTTTTTTAAAAAAAACATATTTGACCATATGTTCCCTGTCACGTGGAAGGAAACAAATGGAATGGGAAAGGGGGATAAAAGCTTACTGCTGTGAACTCATAAAACTCAGGCTTTTAAGAAAAGTGAAAATGAACACCATTGAGGCTCTTCTGTTTCCAATGGTACAAATCCACACCAGATTTTGGGGAGTGGGGTGGAGTTTTTTTCCCAAAACAGCTTGATGATTCTTGTGAATTTTGTTTTAAGTATTCCATGGGCTATAAAAAGACTGAGAAACACCACTTCAGTATTCTAAGTATTGCCTCAATTTGAATATTTTTTCTTTGACCTTTATATTTTATAATTTTTTTTTTTTTTATTGTACTCTAAGTGGTTTTGAAGGGAGACGTGACATACTTAATTCAGGAAACACTGAAACAGAAAATTACAGAAAATTTTAACTGCTTACCTTTTCTTATCTGAAACAAATTTTGTATAAAATTTCCATGGTGTCAGAGGTACTTTATTTTCTTTGTGCTGATCTCTAATATCATCCATACAATAAGGGCTGAACACAGACGCAGCTACTACTCATTCTCAAGGAATCAGTTCTGCCTCAGAAGAAGAATGTTAGTAAAATATAACACTAAATTTAGTACATCTTCCTTTTACTATCACTTTAAAAAATTACACTTCAGAGTTGAATCTGCAGTCTGCATACAGATAACTCACAAGAAATTTTTCCACAAGTACTGGTATTTAGAACTTAAATTCTCCAGTGAGGCAACAATGTGGACTAGAGGACATCTCTTGAGAGTGACAAAATGTTATTGAAGTATTGCCCTGGATATGTGTTAGTAAGCAACAACCACGAAACATGTTCCAATAACATCGGCGTCTAGGTCTCCCTTATAGGAACAGATGAGACCCAGCTGCACAGAATTTCAGGATACCAATGTATCAAAGTACACATAGCCAATCAACCAAACAGAAAAACAAACCCTAACTGGTTGGCAGACTTCCAAAGAAGATTAAAAAATAAAGGGCAAGCCTGTTTACTCACCTTGCTGAGCTAGAGACAGCTGGAAGGAAGAAAGGAGAGTCCTCAACAGCAAACACCTCCCTGGCTAAAAAAGCTTTCTGGAAGAAGGAACAAGAGCATTCCTGACAGGGAAAAGGAGTGTGCCTGGGATGAACAGGGGTTCTGCCTGAGGACTTACGGAGTGCTGTTCCACAAAAACAGATGATCAGAGTAAATGCTTTTGTGCTTGACTGGTATCATCCTGTGAATTAAAAAAGTCGACTTTCCTGCAGAAGGGAGAGTCCTTTTCACAGAAATTCAGACTTATTCGAGGAAATTCATTGGCAAATGCTATAAGGATAACATTTCATGTGTTTAAATCACCAGTTGTGAAACCCTGTTCCTTTGAAACAAGAACGTGCTGTAACTGGAACATCCAGCTCACAACAGAAATGGAATTTGCAAATGCATGGGACAGTCTAGTGAAGATGTAAATTCAATATTTTTCTTGGAAAAATTCTATATTTCGAAGTTCAACTGTTTTACCTTGTCAGACATTTATATACAGTATTTTAAAAACATAACTTACTTTTTTTGACCAAGAAGGATTTTTTAATTTCTCTTTATGACTTTGACACTTAAGTCATTAACATTACTTAAATGCAAATTTTATATATGTAGTATGGTTATTGAAGCTTGGTTTTCTTCCAAGTTATCCCACTGAGCCATAACATATGCTTTAAGACCAGTTTACGTTTAGATGGTTTTTTATAATCCCACTGAATTATTCCAATTCTATTTGTTTCCTTTGAGGTTTCTCAAATACTTTGATGCATTCTACTTTTCTGTCTTTCCCTTCCTCATCAAAGTCACAATGGATTCCCGTTAGAGGAATTATAAGAATATATCCTTAGGGTTATGATTTATTCTTAAGCAGACTGACTAAAACTCAATTTTCTCCTTCTCCTATCCCACTATTATTCAGTGGAGATTTAGAAATGCTAAGTTTCATTGGCTTAGATTCAAAGGGAATTTGGGAGCTAAAATATCCCAATACCTAATTTTTAAGCACTGGTCCCAAGGATGGAATCATAAAGCTCATATATGACCCATTAGAGAAGTTAGACATCTTAAAACAGGATCCACAAAAATGTGCATGCTAAAGAAGGATCTATATACACTGCATTTACAGTGTATAGCATTTATATACACTTTTTCTCCATTTTGAGACAATAAAGTCTATGACTCTCACCTGTCATGTCCCAGCAGGACTGTTCTATTTCCCTTGTTCTGGATGCCAGGATGAACATATAAGATACGTATTGGAAATGTCTCCACTTTACATAGAGTAACAAATATCACTCAGCCAGAAGGAGTAGTCTGTTAGGTTTTAATCTTGTGACAAGAGCCTTCAGGAAAGGTGTGAGAAAGCCTGAAGGCTATATTTTTCAAGGTTTACCTCAGCATTTTATTCACTGACTTTCCTTTGCCACACAGATGCTTTGGTTATCTTTATGCTGGCAAACAGAATGGACTGGGACTAACATTGCTATGACTAAACTGTTACTCATCCCTCATACAGCAGACCTCATCCGTATCACTTGGCAGGAACAACCTTAGCTCTCTTCAAAAAGTTTGCTCTTTGCTTTTCTCCACACTATTTTGCACAGCCTGGGAAGGTGTTAGCTGTCATGAGCCAAAACTTTCAGGGAGCCTGTTAGCAGTTAAATGGTCATCATGTACTCAGTTCCATATCCTGGACACTTAGTTTACCAGTATAAGTATGACTTTTATGGGCTAGAATGAAAATGCAAGACCTCCCGATTCTCAGGGGAAAGCATTACTATTACAAAACTAGGAAGAATAGTTGACTCTTATTTTCACCCTGGCCTGGCAATTTCATTCCCCTAGAATTAGGGGCAGGTAGGGGCAGGGGGCATGCCATGCACTTTTATCTATGAAATAGATGTTAGGTTGATTTCCTCTAGAGAAAACAAACAAACAAAAAAACCCAAACAACCAAAACCAAAACAATCCAGCTTTCTTACATTTTAGGTGAACAGTCTAATGCAAAAGGCAAATTTCAAAGCAGATTTGAGTAAAAGCCTTGATGAGAAATAAACTGAGAAATACTGAGTTTATGAATCCTAATGAGGCATGGACAAGAGAAGTGAATCAAGCTATCCGGTTAAAACTAATGGATTTTGACCATATGCAAATGAGGAAGGTCAGTGCAGCAGATGAGGTTTTCAGGATCAGAGTTTTGAGCTAATATCTCTTTTCTACTGATCATAATGTTATATTTGTTAATATATTTCAAAACTTCAGATTAGGATAGCAAGGTCCATCTTCCCTGTTTCAGTCTGATCTTTAATCAGATCTGATGATTGCTTCTGCTGTACAAACACACCCAAGTAGGAGAAGGAGGAATGTGCATACATCTTGTGCTCTGATGCCATGATGGACTTGGGGTCTCCAGGAACCATCAGAGAGTCACACAAATAAATAATGAGAGTCACAAACTGGACTGTCTCTGGTTGGTAAGGCAGTTACTCCCTTCAGGCATAGCCAGGGAAAAGGAAGCATTGGATATTGTGGGAAACAGTTATATTGACAGTATTCTAAACAGCTGTACAGTGCATGCTACATTTAGGGAACATACAGAGGGAACATAACTGAAAAAAGGAAACACAGCAGACTGCTAAAAGCTGCTGGTCCAAACCTGAAGTACTATGTGCATTGTAAAAACCCTGACTTAACATTTACAAAAAACCCCTGTGATTAGAGTATAATGCTAATGGAAAGATGCATGTAATTCATATTTATGACCTTAGTGAGAACTGGCTCTATTAACTTGAGTACAGATGGCCAGATATTTCCTAGGGAAATATTTTCATTAAAAAATGTTTCACTGAGCCTGAATGCTTTGCTTGACTCATCTCAGGTTTGACTACATTTTGCCAAATCAAAGGCAAATCCTCCAGTCCTGCCAGGCTGCTTCAGAGCAATCAATTTACTGCTGCCAAGTTTGGCAGGTCTGGGGTGGATTGACTAGACTGGTTCCAGAACAGGAAACCTGAAAGCTTTGCTTGTCAAAAGCTGGGGCAGGTTCACATAACTGATTTGTTCTGGGTCAGTCTATGTGATGGGTCTGCCCTGGTGCCACTGACCCTGGAAGAAGTTGGCTATGGTGTTCCTACTTCTGGAACAAATTGTCTGGTAACTGAAAAATTACCAAGGTCCTGTGGCTTGAGAGCTTACGCAGTGGGGCTGAAGGTCTTATCGAAGCCTCCGGTCTGAGAGTCTGGGAGCCACAATGCAGAAAACCTCTGAGGGGCTCAGGTGATCTCTCAGAGACTGCAAGCTCTATGCAACAAAGCCAGGACCCAGAAACCCTTATGGACTTCCTTTTACGCTGATCTACATGGTGAGACATCCTGAAGACGCATAGCTCCAGATCTGCTCAACAATGGTACTTGTCCAGTCCTCTAGTCAATGTTATCTAGTGTCTTAGGCCCAGATGAAGTACTTCAGAAATTATTCCATGGGAAACTTTATGTATACATACATATATATATGTGTATATATATACTCAGACAAACACACATAAACACACATATGTGTACACATAAAAAAATATGGGTATGTGTATGTGTTTGAAATTAATTCCAGGAAGCAAGTCAGTTCTAAGTTTCAAATCACACGATTAACAGGGTAATCTCTGCAAAATGTCACACTTAGGGAAGCACCTAATGAATGCAGTAAAAGCAAGTAGTCTGTCCTATATGGCAATAGACACGCTGCAATACGAAAGACTCCTTTATTAGTAAGAAAAATAATGATACAAAAGTAAAGCAAGCAATCTAGAACAATAAGCACTTGCTTTCATTGTTCTCATCAATATAATTTTGAGGCCCATTCTCTGTTTTTCAAATAACCCTGATTCTTTTGTTGTTTTTTTTTCCCCCTCAGACTATTTCATTCTTGCAGTCAAATCTCAAATCAAATTTTAAAGGAATAATTATCTGGCTTTTTGGTCACTTATGTGTTTCCTCTCTTGCCAGTGTACTCCATTTTTAAATTTAGCTTAATCACAATGAATCTACCTGTCAACTGTAAAAGAGTTAAGGAAAACAGTCAAGCATTTCATTTCCATGTCTTAGAATGTTAAGCCATAGTGTAACACTATTTTACTCTTTTCAGGCTAAAGTTTACCTACAAATGATAAAAATTCATTGGTTGAACTCATGTGAGATGGTGGGATACCTTCTTTAAAAAGTAGTTAGAGGTAAAAAAAAACATCTTAACTGGTATGGAAATCCTTGCTTTAGATACAGAGGGCCTCATGAAAACGATTGATTTCTCATTTAAAAACAATGATGGGGGAAAGAATGGGGAGAAAAGAGGCATCTTCTGTAAAGTTTCACAAAAGAAGTTCAGCTCTGCATTATAATCTTTTGCCTCCTCTTAGATGAGTTTGACAAATTAACAAATTACTAAAAAAAGTTACTTAGTGACCCTAAACTGGTACTATCTGGGTGAAAAGTATCCACACTGCTGAAAGTGCTCCAGACACAAGGCTGAAAATAATCTGTAGACTAATATATGTGTTCACACATGCTATTACTACTCTATCTGTATGTCACAGTGTCATGTGCACCAAGATGGGATCATGAAAATACACAAATGGCTTAGCCAAACTCATCTGGACTTATGAAGGAAAAGCTTGGATAGGCCTGACCTGCAGTAACAGGTTGCACAATCCAAAAGAGACTGAGCCTACATATCAACAGCTATATATAACTTCAGCTTCAGACCTCAAGTTGCAGCCAATAAATTTAAAATAAAAAAGTATCAGAAAGTTAATAACCTCTATACTTTGTTCACAAAACTTTCCTTCCAGTAATTCTTGCCTCAGTGGTGAAAATAATAGTTGGTTTTGATCTCATGTCAGTTCAGGAGACAGGTGCCAGCCAAACAACACAGAGGATTTCACTGTTTTCATTTGAGGAAAACTGAAGGAAGATCACATGCTGCGCAGGAGAGCATGAAGATTGTTTGATAAGATTCCATTAAAGTGAGCTGACAGCAAGGTTAGAAGTGAACTGGGAAAACCTCACCTGGGTAATATCTGGGAAAGAAACAATCAGTTTGACATTTCCCAGGTTAAAGATTTCACATTATCAGAACAGAAGCCAAGTGTTCCTTTTTAAAGGCAGCACACCCAACACCGGGATCACTCTAACTCATTCTGGACTGAAGAAATCATTTTCTTCCTATGGTGAACATGACAGATGAAGAGTTCTAAAATTATACTAACTATTGTAAGAAGTATTGCTGTAAGTGCACTGTATCTTGCCTTGCTGTATTATGATATTCAAAGACTGATTTAAGTGTTAAGCTAACTCTCCATTTCTGATTTTTTTTAAATTTTAAATAATCTGTCATAGCCTCATTAGCATCTCATTACTAAGCAGTTAGCTAAAGAAAAGGACAAAGAAAGAAAAAGAAAATTAGATGCAACACTACAGGGCATATTTTCACCTTGATGAGCAAGAGCAACTCATTAGGGGTTACTGAAAGTCATATGCATGCTTCAGAGGAAAAATGCCTTCGAGGTATTTTGAAATTATTAAAATGTTAGAGCAACAATATTGATTTTTTTTATATAAAAGAGTAATTTATTAATACCAGGTAGGAATACATGTAGGGAAAAATCTATAAAGAGAAGATAAAAATAATTAAGCAGTTAAAGAATTGCTTCTTTTTGTCAGTGGTGGTAGGAGAGAGGAAATGTGAGAATAAAATAACACTGTAATTTGAAAGTTAAAATGGTTAAATGCATACATAAATTATTAAGTTTCTTCACTGCTATGTAGGGACTTCTGAATATTGTCTCATAATCCTTTTTAGAGAGGAAGAAGGAGATGGGGTTTGAAAGAAATAATTGAGAACTGACTGAATCCCCCCCAAAATGTATGTGATCTGACTAGGTACAACCTGAACCCTCTGGAAATGAAACAGTACTGCATTAAGGGTTCAGTCATGAAAGGTGCAGCCTCCATTAACCATAGGCGCACTTCAGTGCTTTGCTGGAATAGAGACACACTGTGCAGTGCTTAGCAGGATCAGCCCCAAACTCCCATCACACATACATACACATGCACGCATATACATGGATAAGTTATTTCCTCTGCATTCGTTTTGTCATTGTCTTCGTTTTGGATTATGAAGCTGTTTCTAGTTTGCTAGTCACACAATGACTCAAACACTAAAAATCCCATCAAAACCAGGAATGCATTGTCATCAAAACGGCTTCTATATCAGAAAACACAAAGAAGCTCTGTTTCCCACTTACTACCACTAACTTAGCCTAGTAGAGAAAATAAAATCACCCTAATCTGCTTAAATTTGTGAAAAGGATAAGTCCATGAACAGCAATCAGAAACATACATTTGGCCTCTGGTGAACTGTATTTTTATTCACACATACTGCCCTCTGAAATCCGGACCATTTGTACATGGGTGTTCTCAGCTCCAATTTATCAGTGCAAGAACTTTCAGAACTGACATTGCTAGAGAAAATATCATGACTTGTTCTGACCGATAAAACATTCCTGAAGGAACCACTACTGATGGTGAATGACCACCAGGTACACTCTGTTGAGTTGCAATGCCTTATTAATGTACATCTGTTTCCTTTCAGAACTATATGTTTCTTGAGCAGACACAGGATTGCCCTACAGTCCATTTAGGAGTTTTCTCCTCTTTGTTTTACTAGTACACCATGGCCACAATGCATTTGTAGTAAATGCTGCCTGTTTCATAGAATTCATATTGAAGTATTAAGTATCTGAGATCAACTGGAAGAGCTCCTCAGCAGAAGTAGAGTGTGATTTAAGGATCAAATTATATTTTAGTCTTCTTAATGTATGAAAATGTTAATGGTCATCACACAGAAGTGTATAATGGCACCAAAATGGGCAGACCCCACTCTTAGGGAAGTCTGCTGCCTCCCTGGGGCACAGGTCAGGAAACTCACAAAGAGACTCCCTAGCCTGGTGCAACCCTCGGATTACTACCCACTGCTCCTGCTCCATGTTGGGGGTGACGAAAGTGCAAATTGAATTGCAAAAATGATTAAAAGAGATATCAGGGCCTTGGGACATTAGTACGGGGATCTGGAGCACAGGTTATTTTTTTGTCCCTACTTCCAGTTGCAGGCAAAGACATTGAAAGAAACAGACAAGCTCAGTCTGTTAATACGTGGCCACCACAATTTTGGGTTTTTTGACAATGGAATGGCCTATGCGGCACCAGGCCTGCTGGCAGCAGATAGGGGTTGTCTCACTCAAAGGGGGAAAAGGGGTTTTGCCCAAGAATTAGCAGGGCTAATTAACAGGGCTTTAAACTAGACTCAACAGGGGAAGGAGATATTATTGGGTTTGCCTGTGACAAGCCAAGGGATGTTGTACCAAGCAAAGAGGAATGGGGTGCTAGTGAGGGCCTGCAGCCATTTGCTCCAAAATGCGCTGGCTACGCTGCAGCATGTTTAAAGTCTTACGTAGATGAGCCAGGAGCTCCTGGACCAAGAGGAGCTAATGGGGAGGCACTGTTAATACACGGCAAAGGAATGCCAACTGGAGAGCAGCACAGAGTAATTACAATTGCTCTAGCCAAGCCAGCCTCAACGAAGACATGGCTGAAGTACCTCTATGGAAATGCACAGAGCATGGGGAACAAACAGGAGGAGCTAGAGGTGTGTGCATGCCTCCAAGGTTATGATCTCATTGGCATCGTAGAAATGTGGTGGGATGTCTCCTACAACTGGAGTGTTGGCATGGAAGGCTACAGGCTCTTAAGGAAAGACAGCAAGGGAAACGAGGAGGCGGTGTTGCCTTATATGTCAACGACCAGCTGGAATGCATGGAGCTCAGTCTAGGGATGGATAAAGAACCAACTGAGAGCCTATGGTTCAGGATTAAAGCGAAATTGGGAGCAGGGGACATTACAGTGGGGGTCTGCTACAGGCCACCCGACCAAGAAGACCGAGCAGATGAAGCCCTCTATAGACAGATAGGGGTGGCATCACGTTCACAGACCCTGGTTCTCATGGATGCCTTCAACTACCCCAACATCTGTTGGAAGGGTAACACAGCCAGACATAGGCAATCCAGGAAGTTCTTGGATTGCATTGACGACAATTTCCTTCTCCAAGTGGTTGAGGAGCCAACAAGGAGAGGAGCTACACTGGACCTTGTTCTTACCAACAAGGAGGGGCTGGTAGACAGTGCCAAACTCAAGGGTAGCCTGGGCTGTAGTGACCATGAAATGGTCGATTTTGAGATCCTCGAGGCAGTGAGGAAGGTGTGCAGCACGCTGACCACCCTGGACTTTAGGAGAGCTGACTTTTGCCTCTTGAAGAATCTGCTTGGTGTGGTGCCATGGGATGAAGTGCTGGAGGGAAGAAGGGCCCAAGAAAGTTGGTTACTGTTCAAGGTTCGCCTCCTCCAAGCTCAGGAGCAATGCATCCCTATAAAGAGGAAGGCAGGCAGAAAAGCCAGGAGGCCTGCAGGGATGAACAAGGAGCTCCTGGACATGACCAAAAGCAAAAAGGAGGCCTATAGGGAGTGGAAACAGGAGCATGTAGCCTGGGAGGAATACAGCAGAATCATTTGAGCAGCCAGGGATCAGGTTAGACAAGCTAAAGCCCAGAAAGAACTAAATTTGGCCAGGGACATTAAGACAAACAAAAAATCCTTCTTTAAGACTGTCAGTGAGAAAAGAAAGACTAGGGAAAATGTGGGCCCTCTCCAGAAGGAAATGCAAGAACTCGTTACCCGGGACAGAGACAGAGCTGAGGTACTCAATGATCTTTTTGCTTCAGTCTTCACTGGCAAGGACTGCATCCACACTGCCCATGATGCAGAATGCAAAGCTGAGGATTGGGAAAATGAAGAATTGCCCACTGTAGGTGAAGATCAAGTGCGAGACCACCTGAGGAACCTGAAGGTGCTCAAGTCCATGGGACCTGATGAGATACATCCGCGGGTCCTAAGGAACTGGCAGATGAAGTTGCTAAGCCACTAGCCATCATATTTGAGAAGTCATGGCAGTCTGGCAAGGTTCCTGCTGACTGGAAAAGGGGAAACATAACCCCTATTTTCAAAAAGGGAAATAAGGAATACCCAGGGAACTACAGGCCAGTCAGTCTCACCTCTGTGCCTGGCAAGATCATGGAGCAGGTCCTCCTGGAAACTCTGCTGAGGCACATAGAAAACAAGGAGGTGATTGGTGACAGCCAGCATGGCTTCACCAAGGGCAAGTCATGCCTGACAAATTTGGTGGCCTTCTACGAAGGGGTTACAGCAGCAGTGGACAAGGGAAGAGCAACTGATGTAATCTACCTGGACTTGTGCAAAGCATTTGACACCGTCCCACACAATATCCTGGTCTCTAAATTGGAGAGACATGGATTCGATAAATGGACCACTCGGTGGATAAAAAACTGGGTGGAAGGTTGCACTCAAAGACTTGCGGTCAATGGCTCGATGTCCAAGTGGAGACCAGTGATGAACAGCGTTCCTCAGGGGTCGGTACTGGGACCTGTACTGTTCAACATCTCTGTCAACAACATGGACAGTGGAGTTGAGTGCACACTCAGCTAGTTTGCCGATGATACCAAGCTGTTTGGTGAGGTAGACACACTGGAGAGGAGGGATGCCATCCAGAGGGACCTGGGCAGGCTGGAGAGGTGGGCCCAAGCCAACCTCATGCAGTTCAACAAGGCCAAGTGCAAGGTCTGGCATCTGGATCAGGGCAATCCCAAGCACAAATACAGGCCTGGTGGGGAATGGCTGGAGAGCAGCCCTGAGGAGAAGAACCTGGGGGTACTGATTGACGAGAAGCTCAACATGAGCCAGCAGTGTGCGATCGCAGCCCAGAATGCCAACCGTATCCTGGGCTGCATCAAAAGAAGTGTGGCCAGCAGGTCAAAGGAGGTGAATCTGATTCTGCCCCTCTACTCCACTCTTGTGAGACCCCACCTGGAGTACTGCATCCAGCTCTGGAGTCCCCAACATAAGAAGGACATGCACCTGCTGGAGAGTGTCCAGAGGAGAGCCACGAGGATGATCCGAGGGCTAGAGCACCTCTCCTGTGAGGAGAGGCTGAAAGAGTTGGGGCTGTTCAGCCTGGAGAAGAGAAGGCTCGAAGATCTTATTGTGGCCTTCCAGTACCTAAAGGGAGCCTACAGGAGAGCTGGGGAAGGACTTTTTACTAGGGCATGTAGTGATAAGATGTGGGAGAATGGCTTTAAACTGGAAGAGGGCAGGTCCAGATTGAACATTAGGAAGAAATTTTTCACTTTGAGGGTGGTAAGGCACTGGAACAGGTTGCCCAGAGAAGCTGTTGAGGCCCCGTTCCTGGAGGTGTTTCAGGCCAAGCTGGAAGTGGCTTTGGGCAACCTGGTCTAGCGGGAGGTGTCCCTGCCTATGGCAGGGGGGTTGGAACTCGATGATCTTCAAGGTCCTTTCCAACCTAAACCATTCTATGATTCTATGAAAAGCAAAAGCTGTTGAGACAACTTTTTGGGTGTCAAAAGTGAGAAGCTGTCCCTCTGCAATCAGAAAGGAGGAAGATCTCTTGCTGCATTTGAAGTAATAGCATTTTGATGCCCAGTCACATATTTTGATGTTACTTTTGCCAAAGCTGGGCAGATAGTGCAGCTGCCCTTCCACAGAGAGATCTCTAGGGACATTAGAGTATCAGTATGCAAAAACATGATGATAAAACTAAACCAGCATTTTTTATTAATTAAATTTTTAAGGACCTACAATAATGTACCAATTACAGTGAACTGAGGAAAATACAAAGGCCAAAACAAAATCATGGTCATGATACATACTATTTTATGACTTTTATGTGCTATGTTTTTTTTGACAATTCTAATAAAAACAATGCAAAGTGGGTAATGGGAATACAAATAAGCCACTGCAAACACAGAGTAAATGTGTAAGTCAAACAGAGAAATGTCTTTCTGAGCCAGGAAACCATCACTGTTGAACAGTGACGTTGCTATCTCGCGCACTTTTTCAACAGACCCAACAACAAAACTGCCCCTGCAGATTGCAATTCCGCATTCACCCCATTAGTCAAACAAATAAATATCAAGTCATTTGATGGTGGAACATTTCCATACTTTCAAGGATAAACTTTTATGGACTGGCATGTTGTAAAACATTATAAGTTAGCGCTGGGTGCTGCTGGAAGAGGTCCTTAGTTCTCCCTGCTTAAGGGCAGAACAAATCATACTTCAGCCAAATTAAGTCTCCCCTTAAAACAAGTTTCATAAATGGGAAATACATGTTTGATCAGTCATTTTGATTTACTAATCATTTTGATACAAGCTAAAGCCCAGCATTTTTATGAATCAACAAAGTAACTCTTGGAATGGGCAAGTCATTTTTTTCAATCTCATGACTAAAGAAGCCACTAATATTGTCCACAGGAATAATGAAATTGACTGTGTGTAAAATCACAGTGGTGACAGTAGTAAAGTCTAGATAACTGGCTTGAAATAAGATAATTTGGGTGCCAGCTGCAGTTTAACAGAGTTTAATATGTGCTTTTTAATGTGATGTGCTCTGTGTTATCAAGGCTGTGTGGTTACAAACAAACTTCAGCTCTGTAGTCTCTAGTTTTCTCAGATGCTTCTACAGCCACTTTGCATTGCAGTTACATTTCAGAATGGGGCAGGCTGAGAGAAGTGAAAGGGCTTATGGGGAACCAGTACTTAAGTTTGGTTTTCCTCACAGTTCCGTAACATATGTAGGAGGAGTCTGAATCCAGGCTGAGTAACATGTCATTATATAATTTATTTGCACCCTTCAATAGCTACTTCAGTATGCAGATTCTTACAAAAAACATGAAAAAGAATTCTTCAAGTAGCCTGCTCCTAAGAAAGCACACGGCCTTAGGCTCCTACCTGTCCTCATCCTACTTCAAGAAGTTTGAAATCTACTCTTCTGGTAAAGATCATTCACAGATCCTGTTCTACTTCTTTCCCTGTGTGAGTGGACTGAAATCCAAATCAAAAATAATCTCTGTCTTTCATGGTTTTGCTGTGTTATATAAAGTTTGTATTCATTGCTAATGGTGGCTTAGAGAATATTTACACATTCCCTATTTTAGGCAGACTATATTTAGTGTCCATTATTTTTTCCGTGTTGAATATGATTTGTAAAAATGAAAGCCAAAATCAGGAAGAAGGAATATTTTTATTTTATTAAGACATCTAAAGGAGACGTCCATTATATTTAGATCATGTAATTACTATTTTTATGACAAGCATAAGATCATAAATATCAGGTCATTAGTTTGAAAAGTTTAGCATCAGCTCAATGCTAGTTCTTGGCCTGAGTATCTTTTTTTTCTATTTTTATTCTAAGGCATGTTGACAATTAGTGGCATGCACACAATAAGGAAAGGAAAACATAAAAAGAGCTCTCATTTGCAAAGCATCTTGTCTTGAGAAGAGGGAATTCAATCATCTTTTTTTAAAATTGAAAGGTGAACAGAATGTAAAGCCTTCAAAAAGGCACAGTCTAAAATTATAATGGTTAGCACTAGGGAGTATGTTAGAATATTACTCCTGCTATGCCAGTTGGCATGCAAAACTTCCACTTAGCAGTAAAGAATGTTGCTAATATGCCTCAAGTGTTTCTAAATTCAAATTAAATACTTCCTCATTCTGTGTGTATGCTGGGACCATTCTTTCATGGCTTGAATAGACCAAACTCTCTTACTCAGGCTGCTGTGCCCATCTTGATGTGTGGACAAGAATAACTAGGATAATTTTAGAGGGTTTTTTGACTCAGGGTTTTTTGTCTGGGTAGTTTTACTTTACTAAATAACTTATCAGTTGAAAACTATATATTAACAGCAGCAAGAATTGCAATGTCAGGACAAGTTACCAACTGCTTATGTCTAGAACGTTCCACACTAACCAGTGTGGGATACATCAGAAATAGAAACAAAGTGGTCAAATGCATGCTACTTACGGCATAGAATATTTTTTTATCTGTTTAGTAATCATTTGAGATCCTTGTTTTGCCATTACAAATTCAATTTTTCGTCATACTCATATATTGGTTTTCTTAAAACCGAAAATATTCATTTCCTCTATTTTGAGCTGTTTTCAAAGCTATGATTTTCAGAACATATTGAGAACTTCCCACTCAGTGCTACTCCATTTGAGTACAGGAAAAGACAGACATGCAAAATGACTACTTATCTCTGAAAACCTAGGAAATAAATCTCTAATATTTCCCTGAGTGTTCTTCAGACATTTGCTTTCGAAATAGTTCATAGCTATTAATAACAATTTAAATTACATCACTTAATTCAATAGACAAACACCGATCCTGCACCCAGCACCTAAACTGGAATGCTGTAGCTTGTCTGTGAGAGGGTGTCAGTTCAGAAAAGGCTAGAAACCCTAACTGTGCCATTTTGTGGCTGAGTCATGAGGAGAAAGAGCTTTCTTTAGTCCTCTGTTCTCCCCCCTCTCTGAGTGCGTATAAAATGGTACAGCAGACTCTGGCAGTACGAAAGTAATGCCCCTTTCTGTTTATGCAGTAGGTAACATTTTGTCTAAACATAAATTAGCACAAAGCCTCATCCTTAAAAGCAGCATCTTCGTTCACCTCTATCAGTGCTGCCTAGGACTTTTCAGCAGAAAAGTGGAAAGCTGATCTTGCCCGCTTTCTTTCCAATTTGGCTTGAAGGTCAATGAAGATACTTTGTCTCATTTGACTAGTTTGGAATTCTTTTGAATAATCCAAGTGCCGAGGTTTAACTTGTAATCTGAGTCAAAATGCTGAGATCACATTTTCTGTGTAAAACAGCGTGGCTGGGGAGAAATATGAAAAAACCAAAAACAAATAAACAAAAAAAAACAGCCAAAAAAAAGATTGTGCATAACTAAGGAAGAAAATCATGAGTGTGAAACAAATGTTACTGGACTGCACAGAAAGTAACTCTAAAGGAAATAAAAATACTTTAGAAGAGAAAGAATTTTTTTTAGGACCATTGATACTTAAGATTAAGCAATTTTTTTTTTTTTTTTCTCCGTCTGACTGATATAATTGTATGTGACTTTAACAGGTCAGTCTGAAATTTTGCAAGTTGATTGTCTCTTTGATACAGAAAATTTTTGAGAGTTTCAGCAAAAAAGGTCCAATAGGAGGACATGAAAAACTGGTGGTTATAATCTCAAAAGTTGTTTTCATTGTTTATTTGTTTGGTTTTTTCATCTTTACTGTGCATGTATTATTCAGAGGTTAAACAGTTCATGGATAGCTGTGGTGCCAAGCACTGCAAGTAAAATCTGCTACCATCATTATTCTGCATACCAGTTCCCAAAGGGAACAGAGACACACAGGGAATCAGTGCACTGGCATCAGAAAATCTCTTTAAGGTCTGTCTGAATTAGGAATAGAACATAGCAAAGTAAAAATTGTAGGAATCATCACATGGTCTTAAGGAGAGACATTAGGTAAAACAGACAGACCAACAAACAGGGACAGAAAATGTGATCCACGTGCATCTCCATATATAATTATGCTGTGCATATAATGTGGCAGGGGACAGAAAAGGCATACGACAGTGTGACTATTTAGGCACATCCCACCAGTAGGATAAAATTAAATGTTTGAGTCCTCAATATGATGTCAGAAAGATTTGTGAAATCAATAAAGAAAGTGGGTCTTTGCAAGCCTCTACAAGGAGATCATCTTCCAGTGCCATTCTTTAATTAATCTTATTCCACAGAGTTTGACAATCTATTAATATCATCATTTGCTCACTCAAACTCAAGGGGCAAAGGTATCTACTGTCTCTAAATGTCAGCATCATGTATCTGCATTTTCTACTTACTTCTATGGAATTAACTTTTTCTGTTTACTTCGTCAAAACCCTAGGAAACTACACTTTCAGCACATCATCATTATTAAAGTTAGTAAGTAAAGTTCTAAAGAGAAATTGAAAGATTAAATTTGCATATGTAATCCTTATTTTCTGCACTGTTATATACTGCATTGTCATTTTGTTCTTAAATGTGTGACTGCATGATTACATGATTGCATGTAGTTGCATAAATATAAGCTATTTTCCCCAGTGAATTTTCTCTCATTCTGTTCACAAAACTGATATTGCCTAATTAATAAGTGTTTGCTTATGTTTTTCTGATTCTAATTTTTGTAGTGTTTTGGGTTTTGTTTTGCAGAATATTGTACAGGAAATTGTTTAGTTTATTTGACTGTTTTTTTTCTCCTTGTCAGCAGACCTTTTTAAAATCAAATCTTCCTCATTGCCATATAACCATTTATTCTAAAATGATCATTTCACTCCATTCTAGTTACCTTCTGTATAATTAGACAGTAGCTTCTAAGTTGGAGTAAAGCAACATTCTCCAGCACTATAAGAAAAAAAGCACACTCCAAAACTTACGAAACAGAACTGTGTCATAGCCGGCTGAAAAAATCCTGCAAGAAAACTAAAAGTTTCCTCACAAATGCACCAGAAACCACACCATATGGCATAAGACTATATTTTACGAACCTTCAGTGATTTTTTTTTTTTAATATGGAAAACCATATATTTATTTATTTATTAGACATAGCACTTACTACTACAATAGATAAGAAGTTTCTGTACTAATCCTCATATTCACTCACACCCAACTATCAGAAGCACTCTCCATACAGACTAGAATTACCTGTCCAGTGCTGCTTTCGTCTATTTTAACTTTTTTTTCTGCAGCAATTAGCCATTTGAATATGAAATGAGTAGGGAAAGGGAAATTATTTTCATTGTTACATTAAAATAAATAAATCTTGTAGCCATTTATTTTCCAGAAGGTCTGTAGCCAAAGGAACTGAAGCTCATTTGAAAGCTAAAGCTTTACAAAATAACCTTCAGTGAGTAGCTGTGCCTTTTATTGTCCCATAGGAAATCCATTCTGATTTGACATAATGATAAGCCTTTGAAAACTGTGGACTGAAAATACATAGTAGACTTTTTGCTGAGCTCATAAAGTACCCAACTGAGAAAGGATTCACTGCACATGAATAAGAGCTAAATTAGCTGTGTATTGAAAAGTCTTATCAAACGCGATGCTGTAAGTCCTTGGCAGAACTTGGGTCCTTGCGAAGGGTTTCTGCATGCTTTGCCAGGTGCTCTGGAGAGATCACCGTTCTGATGTGATCTAGGATGTCTTCAGCATTCTTTGGCTCATCTGAACTTTAAACCATATCTTACAGCAAATCTGAAAAATAGTTATGTTTTTTTGTTGGGGGAGGCTAATTTATTTGCTTTTTCTTTCAGGTATCTTTCTTAAAGAGGAAAGAGGTTTAACAGGAAGAAAGGACCTAGAAGCAGCTGTACCCAATTCTTTAGCTCAGGACTGTGTTATGACTTCTAAATATATGACAGCCATCCACAAGTTCAAAGAAGAACAGACATATTTGTTTTAATTCTATACGTATAAGAAAAGACAAGTGCTGTTTCTGTATAAAAGGCAAGATACAAGAGGTGAACGAAATAATTAAACAGCCAGGTATCTGGACTCTAAAATAATCTCACAAAAAAAAGTGTTCTATGTAGTTTTCTGCATGCATGTTCATTTAACTTCTGTAACAGAATAATGAACACCACTGCAGGTCTTTTAAGTGTTGATGGTATTCTATAGGAAGGCTCTAAAGGAAATACACATAGGCATGCTGAAATATCAAAGATGTATGAAGAAACACCAGCTTTACTCATTCCTTGAGTTCTCTTTTAAGCATTAACTTAACTTTTCATAATATAAGGAGTATGCACAAAGATGACTGCATACCTGTATATATGTCTATAAAACTGAGGCATTATTTCACAAAGTTTAGGACATTAACTATTAGACAAGGTTTTTTCTCTTTAGGAATCACAGACACTTAATTTGGAGGAACTGAACTGGAGTACACTTCTCTTTTCATTTAAACAAATCAAGTTATTTTCAGGAGATTAAAAAAATCAGTCACTGTTCATCTAGGTTGGCATAATTACTTTGATGGGAAAGGTTCTTACTTCTTTGTCAATTGCATATGAAGCACAAAAATACTTTCAAAAACATTATTTGACCTAATTGCATGAATACATATTAAATAAAAAAGATCACTTACATAGGCATAGAAGAACCAGATCAAGAAAGTGTTTATGATGTATTATTAACCATAATAGAAAAGTACAGTTTTATACCCATTTTATTTTTGCACATGTGCATCCCCTTGCACATATGCATTGCGTGTGAATTTCCTTGATAAGAATTGCCTAGTTTCCACTGTATTTGGGTGCCACAAACAAGTAAGTACATGTATAACAATACCTAGGGTGAAATCCACACTAAACTGACAAAGCTAGTTAGGTAAATTAGCAAAATTTGTATGGATAAGATTTTGTCTTTCCTCTGGGCAGTAGACAATTTGCACAATTTTAGGCTGTTACTAATCAGATTGATTTCCTATCACATTATCAACTTCCCTTTCTGTTGTGCCTGGAGAACTGCCACTCACACCAAATTGTGTTTTAAATAACACCATACCAGCCTTTCCTTTGAACTAGATGGCACTGGCTTGAGAGGAGCTTTTAATTCTTCTAAAGCCATATGCTTGGAACTAAAGTAATGTGACAGATCTAATGAAACTTATGAATGAGTTATTGCTGGAACATCCAATACTTGATTTTTGCACTTTAATATCAATCTTTTGGCAGCATAGCTGCTACAGATGAAAAAAGAGTGTCTCAGCTTTTATTCTTATTCATATGTTGACCTTAAATTACCCCTTTTCCCAGATGGCCAGTCATCTCTCAGTTCTGAAATGCTAACTGGCACCATTATGCTTGTCATACTACTGCAGACCTGTTCTTAAATTCTGTACCATATGAAGTGTTCTGTGACTATGTGCCAAAAAAAAAATTAAAAAAAAAAATTAAAGAACAGAGATATTCTCTGCTTGACAAAGGGAGGAAAAAGAACATAAAAGATTATTACCTGAGAGATTTCCAGATACTGTTCTCTCACTATTTGTTTTATTTAGATTTACTCAAATGAATTCAACTCTACTGTCACAATGAAACAAGGCTATCACTTACATTCTCCTGAGTTCAATTCATCAATCATTCTATCAAAATTGAGGCTGACAGAAAAAATGCATTACTTCCAAACACATGCTTGGGCAATCCTGGCCTCATGGTTGAACATAAGCTCTCTAAGATGCTTTAGAGAGCAAAAAGAGTTGAAGCACAATGCAGAAAATGGCACGGTGAACACATTATGCCGAAGGGCTTGACGACAGAAGGAAGTGTTTGCCTTCAGCAATATCACAACATTCTTCTCTGAAAAACACCCTACCCCACAGTTTAGCTAACGACCCTTTTCCACTTAACAGAGATAGCAAGAGATTGAAGTGGAAAGGACTTGCCTTGCAGTACACAGTATATATTACAACTAGGGGCTGAAATAATTCTCTGAAAAGCATACGCTCACCTGATTATGGCCTAAGTAACACATATAGTCTCATCTTGTTTTATGGTGAGTGTTTGTTGATTTTTGTTTATTTTTTATTTTTTATTTCCTGCAATTGTGAAAGGTCCTGCACACATATATGTTTTTTATTTCATTTGCCTAGTTACTACGGCGTTTAGACTTTTAAGAGGGGAGAATAAAGCAATTCACAAAAAACTTCCTTTTTATACATACAATATGGAAGTATTCAGGCACACACACACATGTACACACAGGCACAGAGTTTTCATTTGTTTTACATAATATTCTTAATTGACTTTTCTTTAAAATTTTCCTTCACTTCATTTTATTCTTGGTTTCAGGATTCACCTCCTTTTTCAACTTATACTTCAAAAGCCTATTCATCACCTTTCAGAATTGTATCATTCTTTCCCTCCATTCTTTCTTAAGCCTACTTTTTTATCTGTTGTTTGTCAACAGAGAAGGACTTGCGGGTGACATGATTGTTGGAGGCCGTCTTAGAACTTAACCTGGTTTCTGATGTTTAGTACAATAAAAAAGTTTCTATACATACATTAGCAATAAAAGCAGGACTAAGGATAATCTCCATCCTTTAGTAGACGGGGTGAAAACATAGCGACAAAGGCTGAGGAAAAGGCTAAGCTATTTAATGCTTTCTTTGCCTCAGTCTTTAACAGTAAGACCAGTTGTTCCCTGAGTACCCAGACCCCTGAACTAGTACACAAGGAAGGGGAACAGAATGAAGCCCCCATAATCCAAGGGGAAATGGTTAGTGACTTGCTACACCACTTAGACACACACACGTCTATGGGGCAAGATGGGATCCACCCAATGGTACTGAGGGAGCTGGCAGAAGTCCTCACTTTCCATCATTTTTCAGCAGTCCTGGATAACCTGGGAGGTCCCAGTTGACTGGAGGTTAGCAAATGTGACACCCATCGACAGGAAGGGCCAGCAGGAGGACTGGGGAAACTACAAGCCCGTGAGTCTGACCTCCGTGTCGGGAAGCTTATGGAGCAGATCATCTTGAGTGCCATCATGCAGCACGTACAGGACAACCAGGCAATCAGACACAGTCAGCATGGCTTTATGAAAGGCAGGTCCTGCTTGCCGAACCTGATCTCCTTCTATGATAAGGTGACCTGTTTACTGGATGAGGGAAAGGCTGTGGAAGTCGTTCATCTGGACTTTAGGAAAGCCTTTGACAGCATTTCCAGGAGCATTCTTCTGGAGAAACTGGCTGCCCATGGCTTAGACAAAGGTACTCTTCGCTGAGTAAGAGAACGTGGCTGGATGGCCAAGGCCAAAGAGTGGTGGTGAATGGAGTGAAATCCATCTGGCAGCCAGTCACAAGTGGTCACCAGGGCTCAGTACTGGGGCCATTTCTGTTTAGTATCTTTCTCAATGATCTGGATGAGGGGATCAAGTGCACCCTCAGTAAGTTTGCAGATGACACCAAGTTGGGTGGGAGTGTTGATCTGCTTGAGGCTATAAAGGGTCTACAGAACGATCTGAGCAGGCTGAATAGATGGACCAAGGCCAACTGGATAAGATTCAAGAAGGCCACTGTTGAGTCCTGCACTCAACCCCATGCAACGCTACGGGTTTGGGGTAGTGTGGCTGGAAAGCTGCCTGGTGGAAAAGGACTTGGCAGTGTTGGTTGACAGCCAGCTGAATATGAGTCAGCAATGTTCCCAGGTGGCCAAGAAGGCCAATAGCATCCTGGCTTGTATCAGAAATAGTGTGGCCAGCAGGACTATGGAAGGGATTGTCCCACTATACTCGGGACCCATGAGGCCCCACCTCGAGTACTGTGTTCTGTTTTGGGCCCCTCACTACAAGAAACACATTGAGACTCTGGATCGAGTCCAGAGAAGAGCAGCAAAGCTAGTGAGAAGCATAGAGAACAAGTTTTGTGAGGAGTGGCTGAGGGAGCTGGGGTTGTTTAGCCTGGAGAAAAGGAGGCTCAGGGCATACCTTATCACTCTCTAAAGCTACTTGAAAGGAGGTTGTAGTGAGGTGGGGATCGGTCTCTTCTCCCAAGTAACAAGTGATAGGACAAGAGGAAATGGTACCAAGTTGCAGCAGGGGAGGTTTAGATTGCATGTTAAGAAAAAAATTCTTTACTGAAAGGGTTGTCAAGCATTGGAACAGGCTGCCCAGAGAAGTGTGAGAGGTATTTAAATACCATCCCTGGAGGTGTTTAAAAGATGGATAGACATGCTTAGGAACATGGTTTGTGGTAGACTTGGCAGTGTTAGGTGAACAGTTGGACTCAGCGATCTTAAGGGTCTTATCCAACCTAAATAATTCCATGATTCGATGTTTTATCCCTTAATTAATTCACTGTTTTACTTCTTTAAAAGAAAAATTCTGTTGTCTGAACACTTTTCCTCACCCAGGACATCCTTTTCCCCTATTTGCCACTAGTTTATCAGATTCATTCTGTTTGATCTCATGCAGTTCATCAGAAAGTTTCTTTCTCTGCGTTATTCATCAGCTTAGCATATATATTCATCACATCATAGTGCTTCTCAGTTCATCAGTTCTACATTGAGTCTTCCCTGTGTTCTCTTTAGTTTTCAATTCTCTCTCCTAATCTATTTTTTCAATTTCTTATTCTTTATCAGCAAATTTATTTTATTCCAAATCTCCCTAAACCAGTCAGAACAATTATTCCCATTCCTAATCTATGCAGGTATTGATGTCTCTCCTTTGATTATTGTTTTTTCTCAGTTCCCGTTCCATCAAATGAAATACCAGATGTTCTTTCCTCCTGCAACATGTTTGATGTACAGCTATGTTGATAACTGTTCTTAACTGCGTGTACATTATTTTTACCTGAAGATTCATATTTAACTTCTAAATATATCCATCTTGTCAAGAAAAGAAGACAAGATTACCGTCCATGAAGTTGTCACCTTTCCAGGCAGACTGACCCTGACAAGGCTTCAGAGTTGAGATTTCTATCAACAAATTATCACATTAGAATCTGCCATATTGCAATTTTTTTTCCTTATTCAAGCTGATCAGGACATTTTCTTTGCATTTGTTACACTACATTCTTTTCTGATAAAATTCCCCAGGAAAATTAAAGAAGAAACAACGGATGAAGTAAAATAGCCAAGAGATGGAGCTTTCAGAGTTGCCTACTAAAAAATGCAACTGAATCCCTGTTTAAAAAGTATTGAATCTAAGTATCTCAATGACGTAATTCATGATAGAGGATATGTTTCAAACTGTCTGTGCCTGTAAAAAATTTAGCAGGAAGCTCCTATCAATTTATTTGATTATAGAGTGAAATACTCAAGTGTGTCATTAAGCTGTAAAGTTTAAACAGGTTCCTCAGGTTTAGTTCAGGTTTCTATCCCTGTTGTCTTGTCTACATATCCCAACATTTTCCAGTTTTGTCCACAGTCAGAAGTCTACAAAAGAACAGAATATTTTCAATTGCTAATCTAAATTACGGATTATAGGGAAGATAATGATTAAAGCGTTATTAATGATTGATACACAGAGAAATGGAATAATCTATTTCCAAAGACAGGATAAGAAGCAATACATATAAATTGAAATAAGACAGATTCAGATTACAGAAATTGAAAACCAACCTTTTTCTATACAAAAAGAATAAAAGATTACCAAAGGTGTTTTTGGAATTTCTATCACCAGAGATCTTAAGGACAGGTTAGACCACTATCTGTTAAGAATGATTTAAGAATATTAGATGGTTTAAAACCATATCATAGTTGAAAGAAAATGTGTTTTCCCTGGATTTAATTTTGAGTAGGTGGTTAAGGTCGATAAACTGCAAGAGAATGATAAAGACTCATAAAGAAATACTAAATATAGTTCTGTTTCCTAATACTTCCATAGTAGGGAAAAAACTTTTTTTTACTACCAAAGCAAGCTAATAACCCATACGAAATCTGTAGTTTTCAACTTTTGCTGTAGCTTGTTAACCTCAGATTATATGATTTCATATTAATGGAAATAGTTACTGAAACAGTAACTTCTTAACCTATTTCCCAGAGTGTCGTTTCAGTAAAAAATGATCACAACTCATTTTTCCCCAATTCAAAACTTACCAAGGAGACAGGTTCAAATGCTAGGGCATTATAGTATCCATTTTAATTCATAGTAAGTCACACAGCTTCTTCCATATTTTTTCTTATCTTCTTTTTTTTCCCATCCTGTAGAAATGTGAAACGAGTGATAAAAGAAACAAAATGTGATAAAAGGAGAAGAAAAGTAGTATTTTTGTTTAAATTTTTGTCCTCGTTGTTAAAATTCTCAGGGGAAGTATCTTCATTTCACTGTGATATCTGTTATTAATATTCTGCTCTTTAACACTGCATATGCAACCAGATATTTTATATGTAACCTGCTACATTAGTGTTCACAGTGCGAATGAACTGAACTTAGCTGAATACTATGTGTTTACCCTTTGGAGACCTGTCTTTTTCCTACCACTTCCATTCATGGTTTCTTGAAAGAGTGAGCGTGAAGCAATATATAAAAGAAACTCCAAATATAGTTTTGTTTTTTTTTTTCCTGGTATATGCAACTGATAAACATGTACAATATGATTTTATTACCAAAGTCAAAAGCAGTTCTCAACAGAATTTGGTGTGATGTTAAGTTTGATTACAAATCATTAATTAAGGAAAACGGGATAATCAGTAAAGTGGTAGCAATGCTTTAAAATACACCAGTCTATGAAAGATTCTTCACAGTCATAAAGGTCTTACAAGAATTTCACAGAAATATCATATGTCCAGACGTTAAAACACTTTCGTTTAATTCCTCATTGAGACTTCAAGCTTACGTATTGCAATCTATCTCCTGAAGTTTGCCTAAAACACAGCTTCAAACATGACTAAAGCTAGCAGAGCTGCCTAAACAAAGTCACGCAGAAACATTTGATCAGCTGGCTGAGTAAAGATGGGTATCTCGGTTATTAAAATTGCAGTTGTAGCCAAAAAAAGAAAGTAAACTTAAACATGCCTTAGGTGGTGTTTAATCTAAGGATGGCTCTGTTGTGTTAATATGTCCTAGTGTTATACCTAGGGTATGCTTACTTTCTATCCCAGTATGTCTAGGTTGTAAGGAAAACAATATTAATAATAAAGCACCATATGTAAATATATTCATTATTAAATAATAAATATTATATATTAATTAATAATTATTAGCAAAAGCCTTTTAATGTCTCAGCTTAGTTCACACGAAGTCATACCTATCTCAAAATGTGGATAATACTACAAACTACAGGCAAGGATAAACACTGTACCCTTGCATTGTGTACGCTATATTGTGTACTACACAATATCAAGAGCAGCCACCAAAGATGGGTCACCAGCTTAAAACACATGCCTAGATAATTATTAGCCTAGCTAATAATCTACCTGATAGGACAGATATGCCCAAAGCTTTATGAAATAGCCATTTACATCACTTAGGATAGTCACTTTAATATGAGAGATCTCAAGGGTGGATACATTAAAAAAAAAACTGGATCCAAGAAGTGTAGCCCAGTCAGTCAGACTGGGACTCACAATGCCTATCTTGTAGGCTTTTGCATCTCAGCTAGTTATCATTTATATAGATGCAAGAAGGAACTAGGTGACTCTAGGACAAGTTTTAGATTTCTGATTTAGGAAGAGATATGTATTGCTTCATTGTTTTTATCACTGGCATTACAATTGAGATAAATATTTTTAAAAATTGATTAATAGCACTTCTGGTTAATATTGAAATAATTTGAAATATGCTAAAATTATGAAATTATAATTTTATTTTAATTCCTTTGAAACCTTGCTTGCAATAAAACCCGAAAGCAATAAATGCTGATGAAGGTTAACCATGAAAAAAGGCTACTTTGAAACCCACAGAAATACACTCTATAACTAATAAGAGGCAAAATGCATATTTGAAGACAAAAGAAAGATACGTTTTAAACCAGGTCCATTGTCCTCTCAGACATTCCCTCTAATGGTCTGCTGCAGCTCCTTAGGAAAAAAAATAAAAGTGCAACCAAACTCATTATTCTGCAAAACTTTGCATACTCACTTAACTTTATGCCCTCTGAAAAGTTCAACTAAATTCACCGGGACTGCTTACAAGCTATAAAGTTAAGCTCTGGTACAAATCTTTACAGTAACAAGGCCAACATCTGCAACCCTGGGCATTCACATTCTCTTAAGCTGATCCTGTTTCTTCTACTTCTCCTCTATCGTGCCAGTGGATGTTTAGAATAACAATGATGCTGTATTTTGCTGTAAACTGGAAAAGACACTTGAGAACAAAATGTTCTTCCTCAGGATTTCCCAGGGGGCAAAGACACTAAATTACACATGCATTCAGTTTCTGTTTACACAATCAATGAAAATACCCATCACAAATCACGTGACTAACATTGGATGCAGTTGAGTTTAAAATTAATTCCTTTTCACAGTTTCACTGGAGTCAGAAGGGAAATAGCACCATTCAAAATATATTAAGTGTATTCTTCTGTCTAAGGTAGTTCTGATCCCTAAGATGCATCTTTTTTCAGACACAGCGTGGTATCTTTCTTTTTTCTCTTTAAAGTAGCTGTCAGCAACTCGAACCTCAGTAATTTTTGTGAACAAGAAATCAACTTACCCTTCTTTTGCTATATCGAGTCCCACTAAAAAAATCTGAGTGTGGTACAAATAAGGCTTTTGGTTCAATATAATTACCAAACATATTGACCAACATGTGTAGTTAGATGAAAAATGACCATTTTGAAAATGACTAAGCAAAAATGACTGACCTCAGGAAAAAAAGAAAAGTTTACATTCTCTGGAAAAGGGGGTTGGCAACTTATGAGGATTATCAAGATATAACAAAGCTATGTAGGGGGAAAATGAGAAGGGCCAAAGCTCAATCAGAACTCAGCTTGGCCACTGCAGTCAAAGACAATAAGAAAAGGTTCTTTGAATATATCAATAGAAAAAGGAAGACTAGGGAAAATGTAGGCCCGCTGGTGAACGAGACAGGTGCCCTAGTGGTGGAGGACGCAGAGAAGGCAGAGTTACTGAATGCCTTCTTTTCTTCGGTCTTCACTGCTAAAGCTGTCCCTCATGAATCCCACCCTCTGAAGGCAAAAGGGGAGGTCTGGAGAGTGGAAGATTTTCCCTCAGTTGAGGAGGACCGGGTCAGAGACCACTTGGCCAAGCTGGACATTCATAAGTCCATGGGCCCTGATGGCATGCATCCGCGAGTGCTGAGAGAGCTGGCGGATGTTATTGCTAGACCACTCTCCATCGTCTTTGAACGGTCATGGAGAACAGGAGAGGTGCCTGAGGACTGGAGGAAGGCCGACATCACTCCAATCTTCAAAAAAGGCAAGAAGGAGGACCCAGGGAACTACAGACCGGTTAGTCTCACCTCTGTCCCTGGGAAGGTATTGGAGCGACTCATTCTGGATGTCATCTCCAATCACGTTGAGGAACAGGAAGTTATTGGAAGTGGTCAACATGGATTTACCAAGGGTAAATCGTGCTTGACCAATCTGATAGCTTAATATTCTTTGTATTTCACAGAATCACAGAATTATCAGAGTTGGAAGGGACCTCTAGAGATCATCTAGTCCAACTCTCCTGCTAAAGCAGGATTGCCTAGAGCACATTACTCAGGACTGCATCCAGGCGGGTCTTGAAAATCTCCAGGGAAGGGGACTCCACAACCTCCCTGGGCAGCCTGTGCCAGTGCTCCGTCACCCTCACCGTAAAGAACTGTTTCCGTGTATTTGAACGGAACTTCCTGTGTTCTAACTTGTGCCCATTGCCCCTCGTCCTGTCACTTGGAACCAATGAAAAGAGCCTGGCTCCATCCTCCTTCAACCCACCCTTTAGATACTTGTATGCCATAATAAGGTCTCCCCTCAGCCTTCTCTTCTCCAGGCTAAAGAGTCCCAGCTCTCTCAGCCTTTCCTCATAAGGGAGATGTTCCAAGCCCTTAATCATCTTAGTTACCCTTCGCTGGACTCTCTCCAGCAGTTCCCTATCCCTCTTGAACTGGGGAGCCCAAAACTGGACACAGTATTCCAGTTGTGGCCTCACCAGTGCCGAGTAGAGGGGGAGAATGACCTCCCTCGACCTACTGGCCACACTCTTCCCTATGCAGCCCAGGATTCCATTGGCCTTTTTGGTGACAAGGGCACATTGCTGGGCCATGGATAATTTACTGTCTACCACAACCCCCAGATCCTTCTCCTCCAAGCTACTTCCCAGCAGGTCAGCCCCTAACCTGTACTGGTGCCTAGCATTCTTCCTCCCCAGGTGCAGGACCTTGCACTTGCTTTTGTTGAACCTCATTAGGTTCTTCTCTGCCCAGCTCTCCAGCCTGTCCATGTCACACTGGATGGCAGCACGGCCCTCTGGGGTGTCAGCCACCCCACCCAGTTTGGTATCATCAGCAAACTTGCTGAGGATACACTCTGTCCCCTCATCCAGGTCATTAATGAATATATTAAACAAAATAGGACCAAGTATTGACCCCTGGGGGACACCACTGGTTACAGGCCTCCAACTAGACTCTGTGCCGCTGATCACAACCCTCTGAGTTCTGTCCCGCAGCCAACTCTCAATCCACCTCACTGTCACCTCATCTAGCCTATACTTCCTCAGCTTCCTAATGAGGATGTCATGGGAGACAGTGTCAAAAGCCTTGCTAAAGTCAAGGTAGATGACATCCACGACTTTCCCCTCATCCAGCCAACCAGTTGTAACATCATAGAAAGCTATCAGATTGGTCAAGCACGATTTACCCTTGGTAAATCCATGTTGACCACTTCCAATAACTTCCTGTTCCTCAACGTGTTTGGAGATGACATCCAGAATGAGTCGCTCCAATACCTTCCCAGGGACAGAGGTTAGACTAACCGGTCTGTAGTTCCCTGGGTCCTCCTTCTTGCCTTTTTTGAAGATTGGAGTGATGTCGGCCTTCCTCCAGTCCTCAGGCACCTCTCCTGTTCTCCAAGACCGTTCAAAGATGATGGAGAGTGGTCTAGCAATAACATCCGCCAGCTCTCTCAGCACTCGCGGATGCATGCCATCAGGGCCCATGGACTTGTGAATGTCCAGCTTGGCCAAGTGGTCTCTGACCCGGTCCTCCTCAACTGAGGGGAAATCTTCCACTCTCCAGACCTCCCCCTTTGCCTTCAGAGTGTGGGATTCATGAGGGACAGCTTTAGCAGTGAAGACCGAAGAAAAGAAGGCATTCAGTAACTCTGCCTTCTCTGCGTCCTCCACCACTAGGGCACCTGTCTCGTTCACCAGCGGGCCTACATTTTCCCTAGTCTTCCTTTTTCTATTGATATATTCAAAGAACCTTTTCTTATTGTCTTTGACTGCAGTGGCCAAGCTGAGTTCTGATTGAGCTTTGGCCCTTCTCATTTTCCCCCTACATAGCTTTGTTATATCTTGATAATCCTCATAAGTTGCCAACCCCCTTTTCCAGAGAATGTAAACTTTTCTTTTTTTCCTGAGGTCCAGCCGAAGTTCTCTATTTAGCCAGGCTGGTCGTCTTCCCCGTCTGCTCGTTTTTCGAGACAAGGGGATGGCCTTCTCCTGAGCTTTTAAGAGCACCTGCTTGAAGTATGCCCAACCTTCCTGGGCACCTTTGCTCTTCAAAACTGCCTCCCAAGGGACACTCTCGACCATGCTCCTAAACAGGCTAAAGTCTGCCCTTCGGAAATCCAAGGTGGCAGTTCTGCTGGCTCCCCGCCTTACTTGATCAAGAATTGAAAATTCTATCATTTCGTGATCACTCTGCCCAAGGCGACCTCCAACCTTTACATCCTCCACAAGACCTTCTCTGTTAACAAACAGTAGGTCCAGTAGGGCACTTCCCCTAGTTGGTTCCTTCACCAGCTGTGTTAGGAAGTTGTCTTCCACACACTCCAGGAACCTCCATGACTGTTCCCTCTCTGCTGCATTGTATTTCCAGCAGACGTCTGGGAAGTTGAAGTCCCCCACAAGAACAAGGGCAGATGCTTGTGAGACCTTTTTCTTGTTTGCTTCATTTTTTTTTCTTTTTCCTCTGCCAGCAGGGAAGGATTTTGCTTCCACTCTTTTGTCACTTCTCTGCAATCCACTCAGAATCGCAGCAAATTTGCTCTTTCTAAATCTAAACTTTCTCTCCAAACTTAGGCTTTCTCCAAACAAAGCCTTTCTTTCTCCAAACTCGTATCACTGATATATCAAAGGACAACAATCTCCCTTCAGGAGCAGAGACTTCAGCAATCGTCCCTGATTCCAGTTCAGAGCAACCTCTTTGTTTTTTTTTCTATTTTTTCCCCTTACTGAGACTGAAAACTGCAAAGTCCTATGCATATCTATTTTTATTCACTCAGATCAGGACATACAATGCAAATCCATGTAATTAGATGGTAAAAATCTCTATTTTCCTCTGTCCTCCTCTTTTCATTCAAGAATATTGGGAATCACATCCACCTCAATTGCTGCTCTTTTTAACAGTCCTCTTAAGAGGCAAGTAAAAGCTTGAGGAATTGGGAGCCAAAGAGTGTCCTTGTGCGATACAAAGAGTTCATTTTTTAAAGTTAGCTTTTTCTGGAAATAAGTGTTTGAAGTCACAATATATCAAAGTCTGTTTAGCTGGTCACTTTAATCATTTTCAATCAAATTACTTCTTCTATAAATAAATGAACCATCACCACTGAACAAATCATTTTATTATACTGTCACTATTGAGAAAAATGGTCGGGAAAAAACATTGCAGAAGAGTTTCACAATGTTTCTTTGGACAATACTTAGTAACAGGCTGAAAGGAAAGATCTATGTATTCTAATACAACTGTTTGCTTCCTGTGATTTAAATAGTCTGTGGACTAAGATAAGACTTCAATCTCAAAAACCTAATTAGTCAATTTAAAATCAATCTATCATAGCTTTCCACAGTGCTAAGGAACAGTAAGTTGACTTTTATTTTGTAGAATGTTTTTACAGATTTATTTGATGACTTCTTAGGCCTCAGCTCAGGAAATAGCTCAAACTTTATTTAATTTCTCAGAGGGACCTGGATAGGCTGGATCAATGGGCTGAGGACAATAGTATGAGCTTCAACAAGGTCAAGTGCCGAGTCCTACACTTGGGCCACAACAACCGCAAGCAACACTGCAGGTTTGGGGAAGAGTGGCAGAAAACCTGCCCGGCAGAAAAGGACCTGGGTTTTGAATGACAGCCGGCTGAACATGAGCCAGCAGTGTGCCCAGGTGGCCAAGAAAGCCAACAGCATCCTGGCCTGTGTCAGGCATAGTGTACCCAGCAGGACTAGAGACATGATTGTCCCACTGTGCTTGGCACTGGTGTGGCCGTACCTTGAGTATTGTGTTCAATTTTGGGATCTGCAGTATAAGAAGGACATTGAGCTGATGGAGAGGGTCCAGAGAAGGGCAATAAAGCTGGTGGAATGTCTTGAGAATAAGTCTTATGAGGAGCAGCTGAGGGAACTGGGGTTGTTAGTCTGAAGAAAAGAAGGCTCAGGGGAGAACTTTTTGCCCTCTACACTTGCTTGAAAGGAGGTTGTAGAGACCAATAAGGTCTCCCCTCAGCCTCCTTTTCTTCAGACTAAACAACCCCAGTTCCCTTAGCTGCTCCTCATAAGACTTATTCTCAAGACTAGTTCTGCAACTACCTGTAAGGAGGTTGTAGAGAGGTGGGCGTTGGTCTCTTCTCACGAGTTACAACTGATAGGACAGGAGGAAATGGCCTCAAGTTGCTCCAGGGGAGGTTTAGGTTAGATATTAGGAGAAACTTCTACACTGAAAGGGCTATCAAAGACTGGAACAGGCTGCCCAGGCAAGTGGTTGAATTGTCATCCTTGAATGTATTTAAAAGCCATCTAGATATGACCCTCAGGGACATGGTAGAGTTAGATAACGGTTCGACTTGATGATCTTAAAGGTCTTTTCCAGCCATAAGGATTCTATGAGTCTATGATTTGTGGAGTGAATACACATCGATAAATTGTGTCTAAATGTAGGGTATGGGCACCAAAGTTTTTCACTGAGACCCTGAGAAACAAACCTTTATAGCAGATCTGCCAGCACTTTTCCACAAATTACATACCCTGAATTTTTGAATCTCAAAAATTAGGTGTTATTAAAAAAGAACCAAAGATGAGTCTTTTAGATAGGAAAAAAACAAAGTCAAACAAACAAACACCTTACTCTCTAAGAGAGGTACAGTAGGATTAGAAACCAATGACGAGGCTTAGACTACAAGAGTAGCACCTCCCTGCTTCAAGTGTCCTTGCTGTGTAGATCTTTTGCTTCCTCCCCAATAAGACTTTTCAGACTGTCCGGCTTGCAACAAACTCTATAAAGTCCTTCTTGAGTCTTAGGAAAAGTTTCTTTGTTTCTGTAATTTCCACGGCCTAACGTGTCTGCTAGGAGCTCATTTCAGCAAAGCCCCCTGAAGACCACCCTGTCTTTACTATTCTGACAACTCATTTTCCTAGACTGAATATATGCCTGCCCGCCTGCACTCTGCAAAAATCCCCCAAGTGAGGATGTTCATACCTCAAATGCAGCTTCTTGTCTCCTAAATGGAGCCTAAATGGCCTGACCTGGTATGCAACAACAGCAAAAACAAATACAGACTCTTCATTGCTGCTATTTAGCCTCACCCTAGGAGTAACATAACTGAATAACTCACAAAAACCTATCACACTCACCAAAACCAAAATTTTGTTATCTGTACATAATTAGGTGAAAGAAGCCTAGAATTAATGGTTTAAAACTGCAAAAATTTGCTCCTACTATTACACTGTAGTGCTGCATATTAATACATTAACTTAGGTATGAGGACCAGGCCACGTTAAGTGACATCTGATTTTATTAGGGTTTACTTAGAAATGTCTCTACAACAGATTAATGTATGGAAAGTGGATGTATTCCAAATCATATCCGCTATTATTCACTGCTCCCTCATGCTTACTAGTACTGCCAGACCAGAAAGAAGTGTGTGTTTTAAATGAAATTAAAAGAAAAAAAAAAAAAGTAGATATAAAGCTTGCATGAAAATTAGACAAATTTGTTTCTCTTGCTCTACTTACTAGTTGTAATTATAATTTCACACTGTTTGTTTATGAGCAGAAGCAATGCCTGTTGGATCATATTAACTTGCATGTAGAAGTGTGAGCAATCAAATCCTATTAATTTCAAAGAGGAGTCTCAAAGGGGAATCTTTAGTTGATGCAAATTAATGAAACCTTTTTTGACAACACCAGCAAAAATAAATGGCATTAAGACCAAAATTTGTAAGCATAAGAAAACAGAAGGGAAAAGAGCTGGTAGCATAGCTCTGTTACAGTTTAAAGGCCTTTGCCTTCATCAACTGTTTTCAACTGCAAATTCAATTAAAATAATATTAGTCCTCTACCCCAAATTATGGGAGCAACACAATATTGTTCCACTGCAGAGCAGAAGAAAACAATCTGGTAACCAGAACAGCACCCAAGCCAGTTCACCAGAGGCTCCTATACGTCCTTGAACCAAGCTTCCCTTCAATATCTGTTTTGTCCTGCGTTTAATTTCTTCCAGAGACTGAGTTCTGACAGAGCTGAAGCAAAGCATGTTCTGGTGATTCTGATTTGCTAAGTGTACCTGTTTTGCCTGGGATAGAGTTAATTTTCTTCATAGTAGCTTGTATGGTGTTATGTTATGGCTTTGTGACCAAAACACTCTTGTTAGCACATTAGTGTATTAGTTCTTGCTGAACAGTGTCAGAAAAGTGCCGAGGCCTTTTCTGCTTCCCACGCTGCCCTGTCAGTGAGTAGGCTAGGGGTGCACAAGAAATTGGTAGGGTACACAGCTGGGTCAGCTGACTTAAACAGACCAAAGGCATATCCCATGACATATGACATCGTGCTCAGCAACAAAAGCTGGGGGGATGAAGGAGGAAGGAGGGACATTCGGAGTTATGGCATTTGTCTTCCCAAGTAACCATTACACATGATGAAGCCTGCTTTTCTGGAGATGGCTGAGCACCTGCCTGCCAATGGGAAGCAGCTAATGAATTTCTTATTTTGCTATGTTTGTGTGTGCAGCTTTTGCTTTCCTTATTAAACTGTCTTTATCTCAATCCGCAAGTTTTCTTACTTTTACCCTTCTGATTCTCTTCTTCATACCACGGCGGGGGAGTGAGTGAGTGGCTGTGTGGGGCTGAGCTGCCGACTGGGCTTAAGTCACAACACTAATACAGTCCATAAGGAACCCTGGAATAAATTTCTGCTTCATATACAATCATTAAAATACAAAGAAATCTAAAGGGTATTCTTTCTTTTTTAATGCATGAGATCAGATTCTGATCTTGAGTGAATCCTTGCTTCTGATATCAGCGGTACTGTACAAAAGCAACAGAACAAAACTGCTCCCACACTCAGGGATACAGGTATTGAATGTCCCCATGGAAACAACACCAGGATCACTGGCTGAGGCTGCCTATGTGCTAGGATGTAATAAAGAAAATAAGGCAATCTATTTACATTTTTGGTGTCAAAAGCTCTTGAGAAGTTTGTGCTTACACTATTGTTGTAAAATTAAAATATTTTAAAGTTCTTAAAACATTATAAGTAATAGTAGTTGGGAAAAAAAACATTGTAAGTAATAATAATTGGGGGAAAAAAAAGGCAGCATACCCAGAGATCATTCTACCAGTGCTAAAGTTCAACATCAAATCATATTATAGCGTACTTCTTAACGCAAGCATCTACAGTATATATAAACATTGTTTTCCCTACTGAAATTTGGTACGAGGAGGGTGAACTACAGGCCATCATCTAGTTGCAGTGATAGACTGATTATTTGTCAAAGCAAAGGAAATAATAATTAGCAATGCAGTCCAATACTTATCAATAACTAGTAGCTCAAATATTCAAAACATTGTCCAAATATTGTTCTGAGAATACTCTTTCTTGACAAGATAGATGAGCCACATTTTCACTTAAAAGTTCAAATGTCAGTTATCTAGGCTCTCTATCAGCATTTTCACAAATTGAAGTAGACAGCTTGAGTGATTTGGCTCCTAATGGACTGCAGTATCAGCACAGAAGCATAGGATTCATGACTTTTATTTAAAACCAAAAGAGAGCATTGTGGTTATGTGCTCTAGCCTACTACACAAAAAAAAAGGCCGTGAGTTTTCTTGCAATTTGCTTCACTCCAATGGCTAGAGCTTAAAAAAGCTTATTTTTTTAGTCATCAGGAATATTCTGTAACTATTGAGACTTGTTTCAATGATTACTTATCACCCTTGCTAGCACTTATTATCAGTAACCCTATATGATTATCTTTAATTTCCAGCCCATGAAAATTGTTATATTTTTTGTTTTACGGACAAGCCAGACTTCTCTTTTCTTCACAAACAGGGATAAAATCATTCTCTAATCTTTGTACTACCTGCCTGTTTGAACATTACTTTTCAAACACAAGGTGCTGTGATTGAATTTTCACACTTGCTTCCTAAGCTGTTGTGGTGACAGATTTGTGTCCAACAGCCATCTCTAGTTCTAATGGCACAGCACTCCCTGGGAACAATCTCTGTGACCGGAGAACCATTGCCGATGTCTCTAATTGCATGAGCAGCCACGGTCACTTCTTTGGGATCTTCTGTTCAAAATTTGAATGTATCAGGCTAGAAAAGTTATGTTGCAAAAGCGAAGCTGAAACTCCAACTTGGGTGAATTTCTAGAAATTAAAAGCTATGTCTATGCCTCAGCAACATAAAAAGGACTTTCAGATAAATCTCTTCCTCATTTTTCCTATTAAATCTGACCCATTTTTTAAGAGGTACCTCAAAATCTTTTTAGTATTTCAGGATTTCTTTCCTGTGTTCTGGGTTTTCTTGTGTTTTGTTTTTTTTTTTTTAGTTTAGTTTAGTTTTGTTTAGTTTTCCCAGTTGAAAAATTATGATCTCTAATTCTGAGATTCAACTTGTCAAATGATAAATAACTTGTCTTATCTCTTACTTTCAGTTGTTAAATGGCTGAATAAATACCTCTTCTGCAAATCAAGCTCGCAGGCAACTTTCTGGGAAAAATTCTTCACCACTGTCAAAGTCATTCTCTTGTTCTCTTTAAAAATATCTACTCGGTAACTTATGATTTTTTTAGATTACTACCTCATCCAGAGAAAGAAGTTTGGTATTCTTCTTTTGTTTAGTACATGATATTTAAGACAAAGGTACAGTAGAAACAATACAAGTGTTTAACTTTATGGTCACCTGCAGTTTACTCAGATTTCTGTATCCACACACCACATGGGTGCTTAAGTAATGTGATCAAATCCTTCTGGTGATGACATAGTGAGTAGTCATACTGGGTTTTGACACAGTTTCTCTTAAGGCACAGTTCCCAATACTTTAATCACTTTCACTGCTCTTCTCTGAAACCTCTTTAACTCTCAATCCTTCTTGCAGTGTCAGCATGTGAATTATATATAGTCTTCCAATAAATCAGATGATAACACTAGTATTACATTTTTTTTCTCCTATTAAATATTCCCATTTCTATGTAAAAGGAAGAAATAGGTAGAAGGAATAAAATATCTTTGCCTGCTATGGCATTGCACTAGACATTCATGTTAGCAGATTATCTGTCAAAACTTTTTCAAAATTTTCTTCTGAAGATAACATGCCCTGTTATGTACATACGGTCTCTATCTCCTGTTCATAATTGTGTGACATTATTTTCTATTTTACAATGGAATCCATACTGTTTGCTCACTCATTACTAGATCGTGGCTCATTCAATATCATTTAAGATGAGATAATCAACAAAAATATGATCAAGGGAGTAGGGGGCAGTAACATATATGGTGATTGCAATTCCAACTCTTCTCATTTCTTAGTAAGACCTCTAGAACTGAGGTGTACGATATTTACAAAAGAAACCCCAACCAACTCCAGACAAACTTTTGTTTTGCACATCTCACGGTTCTTTGATTAATTCAGTTATCAGCAATTCTGTGTTAAATGAATATTTACTTTTTCTGTATTTCCTCCCACTCTTAATTAGTTTACTAGTCCAGCTTCTAGAAGATGAGTTCTTGTATCTACAAAAAATGAAGATACTTGAACTGATCAGCCCTTGTTCTCTAGAAAAAAGTCTAACGGCTTAATGTTCCATAAAATAAAATAATAATAATAAAAAAAGCCAAGTTCTTCCTCCTTAGACTGAAGTTACTCAGATTCTTGGCAACCGTTTCCACATTTCCTTGTATCTGAGCTTAGGATACTTTCTGAATTCAGTCAAATATTCCTCTCTAGAGCTAGCTCCTCTTTTAATAGTTTATTTAAGTAAAGATGTCAAAATCCTATGTCCTTATCAGAACAGATGATGTCAAAGACTCCCTGGTTCACCAGGGATTTTCAATGTTTGCTGAATGCACCAAATCAATATCCTTTCCTGTCAAATGAATATCACTCATAACTAATTTCACATTAAAATAAATTAAACATTATATTTTGTGGTTGGAACATTGGTGCTGTGACAAATTTGTTTTAGGATGATTTCACAGCCATAATTTTTTTTTATTATTTTTTATAATTATTTAATAATGGCATTTTTTTATATCCATCTTATATTTTTAAAATAAAACTTCCTTTAATTTATAAGGATTTAATTTGTAAGTATTTGTATCAGTAAGGAAACTCAGGTTTAAAGAACATATTCAGCAATCACACAGCGCACTAGTGATTTCTCCAGAGATTCCTAAGACAGAAAATAATGTTATGATTTATACACTCTTCCTGTCCATCTACACATTCAAATATTACATACTAGACAAGACAAGTGAATTGACAATAAAATCGTAATCAGAAGGCTCTATCAGAAGGCACTTCCACAGAATGAACAAGCTCTTTTCAGTATATTAGCTTTTTGTAATGAAACCTATTGTCAGTTTGAAGACTGTAGGTCAAATTCATATGACCAAATATGAATTCCTACATGTCTACCACTAAGCAAGAAAACCTAAGCTGCTTTTATGGCCACAGAAGAGAAAGTGCCAGTTTCAAGCTGTGATTAATGCTATCCTAGAATAAATATTTAAAAACTTGCAGATGAATACCTTAGAAATGCCTTCTTTTCCTCCATTGGTATGGAAGACAACTATATTGTAAACATTTAAATTGATATGAAGTGAAACCCACTATGCTCTACTGGAAGATAGTAGTAGTTAGTAGTAGTAGTAGTAGTAGTAGTAGTAGTAGTAGTAGTAATAGTAGTAGTAGTAGTAATTTCAGGAGTTAGTTAGACTTATTTGTGTCCTGGTTTGAGGTAAAATGCCTGGGTTCGTATCCCATCCTTGTCTCCAACTGGCTGGCGTCCAAGGAAAACCCTGTCTGTCTGTCCACCATTATTCCTGATCTGTGTGTTCCTGAATACAGATCTGGAATCTAATTGCTGCCCATTACTGAGTCCAGCCTGGGACTTTCCCAGTGCCTGCCGGTGATGTGATCATCATCCTGGGAGCTTGATACAGTTTTGTATATATTGTACATATTTCATTATTTTATTAACATTATTATCTTTTATTTTTATTATTTTATTGTTAGTATTCCTTTAAAGTAATTTAGTTCCTTTTTCCACCCTTAAGTTCTCTCTTCCTCACATTTTTTCACCTCTCCTCTCAAGCGAGATGCTCTGCCTTCTCTGAAGGGGAGAGAGGCAAAAGAGAGCATCCGTCATTCATTTTAGTGGCCAGACCAGCCCAAACCATGACAGGAAGTAAGCAATCCTGTGGAGGACTTGGTCTTTGAGATTCACCCTTTACAATGAATTCAGGATCTCAGTGACGGCAGATGTCTTTCAGAAGGGAAGATAAATGAAAACACATTTTTTGATTAAGTCAAATATAAATTTCAGGAAGATGGAACTATTAGGCAAAGTGACGCTCCTTTAAAAATTGATTTTTCAGCTAAGACCTCTGAGCATCACATATCTAAATTATCAAAGCACCATGTGAAATTGTGCAATTATAGGAGATCAGTTGGACCATTGTTTTTCTCATAAAGAATGGAATCCAGATTTTTCTGAGTTTGTGACCCTAAATAGAAGACATTCCTCAGATGATGATTATATATGGTCATTCTTAGTTTATCTTAAGCTCAATGATCATGAAACTGTTTTACAAAAAGAGAAACATCTTCAGCAGGAAGGCCTAAGAAAAACTTACTATAAAACATCTGACAGCTCTCTCAAAAGTTTTAGAAGTACCACATGAAAGCTTGGGAAGACATATATAAAAGTCTTTACCCCATGTCAGCCTTCTGATTTTGGCTATACTTATATCTTAGATGACCATGTACCTCTAGGGTGTAAGATATGGAAATTGGAAGAATCACGAAATCACGGAATTTTCAGATTTGGAAGGGACCTCTAGAGATCATCTCCCCTGCCAAAGCAGGATTGCCCAGAGCACATTACTCAGGACCCCATCCAGGCGGATCTTGAAAATCTCCAGGGAAGGGGACTCCACAACCTCCCTGGGCAGCCTGTGCCAGTGCTCTGTCACCCTAACCATAAAAAACTGTTTCAGTGTATTTGAACGGAACTTCCTGTGTTCTAACTTGTGCCCATTGCCCCTCGTCCTGTCACTGTGGAACCACTGAAAAGAGTCTGGCTCCATCCTCCTTCAACCCACCCTTTAGATACTTGTATGCAACAATAAGGTCTCCCCTCAGCCTTCTCTTCTCCAGGCTAAAGAGTCCCAGCTCTCTCAGACTTTCCTCGTAAGGGAGGTGTTCCAATCCCTTAATCATCTTAGTTACCCTACGCTGGACTCTCTCCTGTCTCTCTTGAACTGGGGAGCCCAGAACTGGACACAGTATTCCAGTTGTGGCCTCACCAGCGCAGAGTAGAGGGGGAGAATGACCTCCCTCGACCTACTGGCCACACTCTTCCCTATGCAGCCCAGGATTCCATTGGCCTTTTTGGCAACAAGGGCACATTGCTGGGTCATGGATAATTTACTGTCTACCACGACCCCCAGATCCTTCTCCTCAGAACTACTTCCCAACAGGTCCACCCCTAACCTATACTGGTGCTTTGCATTCTTCTTCCCCAGGTGCAGGACCCTGCACTTGCTTTTGTTGAACCTCATTAGGTTCTTCTCTGCCCAGCTCTCCAGCCTGTCCAGGTCACGCTGGATGGCAGCGCGGCAGCTCTCTGGAGTGTCGGCCACCCCTCCCAGTTTGGTATCACCAGCGAACTTGCTGAGGATACACTCTGTCCCCTCATCCAGGTCATTGATGAATATATTGAACAAGATTGGACTGAGTATTGACCCCTGGGGGACACCAGTGGTTACAGGCCTCCAACTCGACGCTGCTCCATTAATCACAACCCTCTGAGTTGTGATCATAACCCTCTGAAAAGAACATCAATAGTGCGTCATTTGCTTCTGGAAATAGACACCAAATTCTATAGAAAGCTAATACTTAGTTTGATATTTGTTATTCAATTTAAAAAAAGAAAATACTGCACACAATCAAAGAATCACAGTATCACTGAGATTGCATAGGACATCTGGAGATCACCTAGTCCAATGCCCTGGTCAAGCAGCATTAACTACAGAACGTTGCCTAGGACACTGATTTTGAATATCTCCAAGGATGGAGACTCCACAGCCTCTCTGGGCAAATGGTTTCAGTGTTCAGCTATCCTAAGAGTGAAAAAGAACTCTCTTATGTTTAAGTAGGATTCCTTGTATTTCAGTTTGTGGCTAATGACTCTTGTTCATTAACTGAATATCACTTGGAAAAGCCTGGCTCCATCTTCTTTACTCTCCCCCATCAGGTACTTACATACATTTCTCAGATGTGCTTGAGCCTTCTCTTCTCCAGGCTGAACAACCCCAGCTCTCTCAGCCTTTCACTGTCTGACAGATACTTTAAGACCTTATTTGGCCTTTTGATGGGCTTACTTCAGTAGGTCTGTGTCTCACTTGTACTCAGGAGCCCAGAACCAGACATAGTGATCCAAATGTGGTCTCGGCTGAAACATTTCAGGCTAAATGAAATGCTCAGTTAAATCAGGATTTACCACTTATATATCAATTCTCAGTACTGTCCCTGAGCCAACAAACAATTATTGACGTCATGCTTTTAAGGAAACACTGTAAGCACTGAAGTCATTAGAAGTTAATATCCTATGACAAATAGCTGGGACCCAAAAGTAATGATCAGTCATACCCCAGCACTCCTGCCTTGCAGAATCTTATGAGAGCAAATAAACCCAACACTCAAGCTTCACATTTGTCCCTTCCTTCACAACACTATGCAAAGAAGCCTATGATTTTGAGCTTGACAGCTGACAAAATGCATCCAACCCTAAGGACTCTCTTCACAATGGTGCAGAAATCTTTCTGCCTCCAAGAAAAGCCATGAGCACATCACAGGGCAGACTTTCACGGTCTTGGGTAGCACACATTTCTGAGGTGTAAAGATGCCCTTTATTTCAAGAAGGCAAATGACGCTTTTCATATAGTCTGAAAAACTGCTAAATTTGAAGATATATCTGGGAGTTAGCATTAGATAACAAATTAAGGGAAGGAAAGTATGTGTTTTACTAAACAAAACAGCATTAATGTTGCTATGCTTTCAATCTACAAGTATTGAAAAAAATGGAGGTTTATCATTGCAGCTCCAAGCTATAGATCTTATACAAAGGACAATTTTTAAGGCTATCTTTATCTATTAATTTTGTATTAAACTACGCAGTTTTCTGCACTTCCAATTTAACACACCAGTATTCATTTATCACTGTAGGGCATCACGGACAGCTGCAAAGTGGAGATTCAACTGGATGTTGGCAGGCTTGCACAGAAATGTAATGTTGCCCTGGGTTACAGCTACAGTCTAATTTTGGCTGGTGAGTAAACACACTCGAGTTTGACTATTTGTTCTTTGATCATTATTGGTTGATCTTTTAAATAATACTGATACAAATCCTTTCTTTGTCATATGCCTTCTTCTACATATTTATTTTACCTTTCATCCTACATCAATTATTTCTGTCTAACTATGAAACTATCATGTATACTTTGCCTTTTGCATTTATTGAGGGCCATCCTCCAATTTCCTTTTTTTCCCAGAAAGACAGGTCTCACAATGTCTATCATGTTGCCCTAATCTGTAGTGCAAAGCACAAGCCAAAGAATTTCAGAAGTCTTTCTGCTTTGCTACAGTAGTAATGTATGAACTGTGCCTCTAGTCAGTTACAGGTGTGTGAGATCTACAGATCATGAGCAGCAACAGCACTACAAAAGAGATCCCGTGCAGAACAAGCACAGCAGCAAAACAGATTTTGCATCTTCAAGTTTATATATCTTATTGACCCAAGACACAAATTATTTTTATATCATAAATGATGCAGGGACAATGACTGTATGGGTCTATGGAAATTAGTAAAGATGGGGGTTCTGTTTAATACAGCTGAATTTTGCCATCTTGCTCATGATGAGAACGTCATTATGTGAACAGACATTCTGATACACAGCATGAACTGTGCAATTTACAAAACTTATTCAAAAATTTGACTAATGCTTGAGTAGGCTCAGTTCATCAGCTAAGATAGTTGTTCTGTAGCTGTTAAGAGGCCAAATTTCTAATATTTATTTATTATTTTTATAAAGGAACATTAAATAATCCTACTTAGTTTTCGGAAAAAAAAGTTAATAAAAAGGATATCTTTATAAGAGATAATAATAGATTCAACCAAAAGAGGAGTTTGGGACATCCTAAATTGTGGGACTCCATAAATTCCCTCGCCTTTCCTCCCCTCCCCTCCCCTCCCCTCCCCTCCCCTCCCCTCCCCTCCCCTCCCCTCCCTTCCCTTCCCTTCCCTTCCCTTCCCTTCCCTTCCCTTCCCTTCCCTTCCCTTCCCTTCCCTTCCCTTCCCTTCCCTTCCCTTCCCTTCCCTTCCCTTCCCTTCCCTTCCCTTCCCTTCCCTTCCCTTCCCTTCCCTTCCCTTCCCTTCCCTTCCCTTCCCTTCCCTTCCCTTCCCTTCCCTTCCCTTCCCTTCCCTTCCCTTCCCTTCCCTTCCCTTCCCTTCCCTTCCCTTCCCTTCCCTTCCCTTCTCCATTTCCCTTTTCCCTTTTCCCTTTTCCCTTTCCCTTTCCCTTTCCCTTTCCCTTTCCCTTCTCTTTTCTCCTTTCCCTTTCCCTTTCCCTTTCCCTTTCCCTTTCCCTTTCCCTTTCCCTTTCCCTTTCCCTTTCCTGTTTTCCATTTTCCATTTTCACCTTTCCATTTCCCCTTTTCCCTTTTCCCTTTCCCCTTTTCCCTTTTCCCTTTCCCTTTCACATAAATAAAAGGAATAAGGCCTCTGAAATAAACTTTTAAATTATATCAAATCCTGTTCAAAGGTAATCTGCCAGACTGAGGAACAAGGGAAACAAAATATAGGATAAGAAGAAGGGAAGTTTTGGGAAAAGGATAGGGAAAAAAAGCTGAAAAAAAATTTAAAAGAATCAAAATTGTGTGAGACAATAAAGTAAACTGTTCATCCAAATATTTTGGAAATCTATGTACAGCAACTGGCTATTCAAAAGTATAAGTGACATTCTAATTCTTCCATCTCAATTTACCCAGGAAAAGAAACCTAGAACAAACAAACAAAGGACTCTGAGAATTTTGTATGGATATGTATTACCAAACAAAATATTTGCCCACTGCAATAACAAATTAAATACCCACTTTTACTAATAAGTGAATATCAATTAATAAAAGACGTGGTATAATACTGCACAAGGCTATGTCTTCATTTCACTTTCCTTTTATGTCTTGCTGAGCTGGTTTTCATCTGATTTCTTACTGCAGCTTGGTTTTCTATCACCTGAGGAACAGATTTTTGCTATAATCCATCAGTTGGTTTCTCCCTTGACAATATATGAGATTAAAAGGTCAAGGCAAACCTCTGGTATGTATGACTGATCCATGTTTCTGACTCTGTGTCCTTAGTTTTATACTAATGAATTAAATGTGGTCTGCTTCCCAATGTTAAGCACAAATGCCATGGAATGCCATGAACTTAAACATATATCTCCCTAACCTCTTACACATGATGTCCTCATTGAAACTCTTTATTGTCCCATGCTGATTCTTGCACTTTTTCTGTCACTCTAAAAGTTTATCAATAAAGGCGATTTGACAACATAGACAACTAGGTTCAGATGCCTCAGAAACCTTGTTTATCTTAGTAGGAGTAGCCTAATATGTAATTTATATATGTATTCTCACTTAAAGAAATAATAAGCTTCATCAATTCATACAGGAAATAGAGTAAACCTAAAATCAGGAAAGATTATTTTTTAATTCAGTAATCTTAAAATTAGGATACTTAGTCCTTCTTCAAATAGGCTTCCATTTCAACAACCTCTTCCTAAATATAACTCAAAATGTTGCAGTGCTCTAGTACTGTTGGGTTGTCATCATTTCAGCCACGACCTGGTTTCCCTATAGAAAACCTCTGTAAGCAGAGCTCACTTGCTGGTGTCTTCTTTCAGTTCAATGTACTTCTCTGTTCAATAAAACTTACAATTTTTTTGTTTGCCATCCTCACAGACATGTGTAATATTCACATGGTGAGGACAGATCTCCTGGCAGTGGCACTATCCACTTTTTTTTTTCCTGGTAAGCTTGAAAAATAGGATGGGAAAGAGTTATTTTTATTTTCAGTGAATCACACGTACCTGATATGTATTTCTAATACAACACTGTGAAACACAGCCTCTTCCTCTGCTACGTGTTCCATTTACCACCACAGGAGCCAACTATCTAATTATGCTAAATATGCACCCCTTCTGGAGAAGTTTTATTAGCAGAATTTAAGCAAACAAAAGCAATTTATACACCATTGAGATGTGCTTATGTACTTAACCCTAATGGGAGGGGAAATATTATTTTAAAATTTGTCCTTTGAACGATTCTATGTAAAATCTAAGTTATGAAGTTGTTCATCCCTATGGACGCCGTATGAACAAATTCCCCACATGGCATTTTACAACTAATTTTCATCTCCTTGAACTAAACACAAACAATCTGACAACTGGTTTATGCAAATATGTTCTGAACTTCTTTGAAGTAGCTATTTTTAAAGGCAGATATCATCTCCGCTTGGGGCTGAGCACTGGAATGATTTATATTTGTTTCAATAATAAAAAAAAAAGCTAGAAGTTATTTTCTACATGGTTTACTCCATTAGACACAATTATTCTGACAGGAAGTGCTGAAATGCTAGCATTAAAGTGCTGGAATTACACTTTTGAGTTTAGGATCAAAATTCAGCAGAAAATTCAAAGTGAGATAAGGCTTGTATTTTTGAACAAAACTGGGAGACATGTATTATTTAAACAGCCATATATACAAACACAGGTTGTTCATGTCAAAAGCTGTTCTCTGAAGGGTCATATGGAAAAGGAGATGGTAAGGAAAGAGTAACTGAGACCATAAGAACAAAACCCATAAACTTGGTTTACAGGAGAAAATTAGCTGAAAATAAAAAAGGTTAAAACAAAGTTTTAACAGGAAAGCACTGGAGTGGTTTTAGTGTGACAGTAGTTTCCAAGACATCTGGAAAACCACCTGGGTTTTGATACCATTAATTTATTTGTAGAATAGTTGGAAAAAAAATGATGAGCTTCTGAACATGCGAGGCCTTTTTCTGATTTCATAGCTTGTCTTGATCTATGTATTTGATCTAGTACTATCAGCCCAATGGAATGCTAGAAACCTCCTGAAGTTCAACAAAAGGAAGTGCAAAGTCCTAAAACCCCGTTCACCAGGGGTCTGAAGTCTCACTGGCTTGAAAACAGCTTTGCAGAAAAGGGTCTGGAGGTCCTGGTGGACACCAAGTTGAACAGCCAACAACGTGCCCTTTTAGCAAAGGCTAATCGTATCCTGAGTTGCATCAGTTGGAGTGTTGACAGCAGGTTGAGGGAGAATCTTCCCTTCTACTCAGCACTGGTGAGGTCACATCTGGAGTTCTGTGTCTAGTTCTTGGTTCTCGCGTACAATGGGCATAGTGCAGAGAGTCCAGCAAAGGGCCATGAAGATGATAAAAGTACTGGACCACTCCAAAGGAGAGGAGAGGAAAGAGAAAGAGAGAGAGATACTGGGACTGTTCAGCTTAGAGGAGATGGCTCAGGGAAAATCTTGACAATGCATATAAATACCTGAAGGGAGGGTGCAAAGAAGATCAATTCAGGCTCTTTCCAGGGGCGCTCAGTGACAGGACAAGAGGCAATGGGCAAAACTGAAGCACAGAGGCTTCTGTATGAACAGCAGGAAACCCTTTTTTACTGTGAGGGTGACTGAGCACTGGCACAGGTTGCCCAGAAATTTTTTGGAGTGTCTATCCTTGGACCTATTTAGAAGGTGTCTGGACATGGTCCTGGGCAACTGACTCTAGATGACCTTACTTGATCAGGGAATTTGGACAAAATAACCTCCAGAGGTGTCTTTCAACTTCAATCATTCTGTGATTCTGTGATCTAAAAACGGTTTTGTTTATCTACTTTCTTATGTCCTTAGATCCTGGTTAACACACCAAAAAAGTTATTTCATCACCTGTAGCTTTGATATATGCTGTCTTAAAAAAATCAGAATTTATTTATTTATTCCTCTGAAAAAAAAAAAAAAAGCTACAAAAATGTAAGATATCTGATTTACAAACACAGAAAAGCCATATTTTCTATGTCTTGGAGTAGACATATATAATTTCAAAGAGACCACCTACAACTCAGAAGGTGCACAGAGCTGGGTTTAATCCATAGCTTTACTGAAGTTTACCTACAGGATTTTGTAAAATTTGGGTGAATTACCTATGTCTTATCAATAAGGAGTTATATATATTTGATTTCTTTTTCAGAAACTTATCATTTCAATTATTTTTTTGGAGGGAGAAAGAATTTACTCTGATCTTATATTTAATAATATGTAATATAATGATTTTTACTGTCTTACTGGAAATGTTGATAGAAGACAGTATGTACAGTTGAAGGAATTTTTTTATTTTGCTAATTTTTAAGACTTAGAGTAGTTAGAGCTCATTACTGTAGAAAATATGCCTAATTGAAGTGATTATGTGTTTTCCCAGGTCAAATTATCATTGGCTAATATGTGATTTTGATTTCAGGGTTACCACAGACTTTTTTTTTTATCTCATAACTGGCTTTTTACCTTTTAACTCTCAGTATCTCAACTGATGAAAATGTGGTCAACAGTGTGATGAAATAGAAGTCATCACCATCGTCAAGGGATGACATATTTGTTATGTATTAAGATTCAGTGAAAATTAATGTATATTTGAACAATGAATAAACCATCAAAATCAAGAGCTGGGCTGAGTAAAAAAAGGAAGTACTTTTATTCTTTCTTGTTTTAAAATGGAACACTTACATAGTAAAACGTGTGTACTTCAGCTTGTACATTGAACTCAGTGATGAAGGGTCTTTTCTTTCATTGTTTCTTTTGGAGTTGTTTGGGTTTTGGCTGGTTTTTTTTTTCAGTTAAGAACAACATTCTCAACTATTTAAAAAAATCAACCTGAAAAATAAAGCTTTAAAAATGTAAGGAAATGTGATGGGGAAGAAAGGCAATCTTCTTTCCAGGTGAACTGACCCATACAAAATTAACCATCAATTTTTACTTCCTGAGAATTAGGCCTGGGAAAATACCTGTGAGTAGAATTAGTCAGATTTTTTTCCACAGTATAGAACATCACCACAATTTGCTCACTCACCAAAATCTAAACAGCTTTCAAAATGCAAATGACCTTGATTAGTTTCCTGCCACGTATTGTCAACATGGTTCCTTAGCAGCCAGACTGATCAGATCACTAAGAATATCTGGATTCCCCTCACTCCATGAAACTTACTTTGGAATTTTTTTCTATACAGAACTTTGACAATCTATTTAACTAAAGCATTTTCCAGCTTTCTGAATTATCATCCCTATGAAATATTCCGCCTGCTTTCTCTTTCTTTCTTCAGTCTGCTCAAAGAGTTAGGAGAGTTGTTTTGTCTCATTTTTTTCTTACATATTTTGGCTGCACTGCCAGCTATTTCTGCATGCAATTGCTGAGCAATTCAAACATTCAGCACAGTATCTTTAAAATTACAAGAGCTAAAAAATGCAAGAAATCTCACTTGGAAGGCATTATTTTTGCCTCATGCTAGTCTAAAATACACGTATATTTACCTCAAACTCAAGCTACTAGGTTTTCTCAGGCTTTAAATGAACAAACAAAATAAAATAATAAGTTTTCCAAACACAAAAGGCATTTATAGTTATGTAAATCCACATGATTTACTTCCGAAAACACAGAAATAGCAAATTCTAACGAGCCATGAGAAAGGCAGAAAAAATACTGGAGTTAATTTTAGCATTGTAGAATTTCTACAGTTCCAAATTATTTTTTGAGAGATAAACAAGTAAGCAAAAACAGAGAACATACCTTAAAAGTAGAAAACCAAAGAGTCATAAAAGCATAAGAATCAGGGATTAAAATTCAAAAGTATCAAAGAAAACTTTGATGCTCTTTTGTATCTTCTGACTTTCTGTAATTTTTCTTATTTCGGGGGGTTGTTCTTTGTCCTGAACTGTAATACCATGACATAATCAGTCCTAGAAGAAGGAGTAGCCAAACTTGTATGCAGCTAACTTATCATGATTATCACTCTGGCTGTAGTAGTTCTGAAACTTGCACCCTTGGAGCTACCTCAGCATGTCTGTATGGTTCTCCCATTCAGCTATTCAGCTGTAATGTAAGAATTTTTGTTTGACTTACTGTGCACCATCTGGAAAAATTATCTCAAACCATAAACCTAATGACAGCTGCCATCCTTCCCTCTTGCTGAGAGGTGGTGGAGTCACTTGAAGGGTTGGATTGAAGATGGAGCAAGAAGACCAGATTGAAGAACATGAAGAGTTCCACTATACTGATGTCTCCTTGCTTGTATTTGATATACAACTTGTCTATCTCTGTGCAGTCACGACATATGTTTGAGTTCACTGTAGTCATGGTGATACCATATTCCCCAATTCTGAAGGTAGTCTCTGCATCATGTGGAACTAGCAAGCTTGAAAGAAGACCAATGTCTTTTTTCAAAGGTATACTTCCATTTGACAACTAGTTATAGGGCAAGAAATGATGGTATTCTGTGGTTATATTACACAGATCAGAGAAGTAATCATAATAGTCCTTTCTGCCCTTTATATCCAGTAAAGTTCAAGTTCTCATTTTAGTCTATTTTATAGTATATACAGTTCTTAATGTTTCGTGTTACATATAGCAAATTCCAAGAAGCTGGTGAAACTATAGAATACTTGTGTTAGCAAATTCATAACCTTCTCATATATGCCATAAATTTGAAATGATTGGGTTTTCAATACTTGTGAGAGTCAGTTAAGCATATTTTATATTTAGAAGCAAAACCAGATCTCTATACTAATACACAGTGACTATTATATTTAAATCTATTTTATACAGACACATATACACAGAAACACACAGTTACATTGAAGAGTGACAAGATGAATATTCATTTCCTATCTTCACCCTACAAGTCTATATTTCTATCAAGTCTTAGAGATTACAGGATGCAATACTGCAATTGCGTTATTTGTTTTCCTTAGTCTATATTTCAGATTCATAGCCGCTCTTAAAACTATTTGTCCAAAATCTTCTGTCAGTAACAAAATAGGAAATAGATCTCAAAAATCTTTGCTTCCTTTTTTTCATTTCTAATCGTTTAGACATCATTTGTACTCTTGCTCAGCATTATCCAATATTATTAATAATGATATTGGTTGCAATACCATAGTTTGGTCAATTCTTTTCTTTTTTACTTTTTATTCCTACAGACATTTATGGTTCATAACAGCCAAGGATATATGCCTGGACTAAAGAGACCAGAAAACAAATTGCACAAGATGGAGATGTCACACTGCAGATGTAAAACTTCCCTCTGTGTTGCACAATGTCTGATACATGACATACACTGTAATAGTATGAGAATTACTTACAGTATGTCTGAACTGTGAATAGGTTTCACCTCTGCAACGTGAAAGTTTCCTGGAAAAAGAAAAAGGCTTCTCTGTCACAGTTATGGATGAGAAATGTAAAGAAACATGTAAGAAATGTATCAGATGTTTTCACAAGTTTTTAATTAAGTGAACAAGCATGTCATAAAGCAGGCTGAGTTACTGTTCTACACATTACCTTCCAGACTTCTGAACTATCTCACACCCTCCTGGTGATGTGAAGAGGTGCATGACTATCATTTAGATGCACGTGATGATGTCATATGTCATCTTGTCACTGAGGAGGAAATGCCAGGACACAGTAAATCGCCAACCTCCTCACCAGCTAATTGCATGTTAAGGCTACTAGTCTTCTTTAGCACGTGGTGTCATGGAACACAGCATATGCCAAGGCATATACTGAAGACACATGAATAACAAACTAGCTATGGAGCAGAATGACACTTGTCTTTTCCAACCAATAGATTTAATGAAGTTAGTAAGAAGAAACCAGAGACATCAAAACATATGCTATGCTTTACAGCCCATTCTTAATAGAAGAACACAAAAAAAGTCATTTCTTAGACACAGTATTCCTCAGCCAACACAAATAATTTTAAAATGCAGGGTCAGACTTAAAATGATAGGAAGTTGGCCTGTCAGTCAGCATGGTATATTGGTGGGTGCTTCTTATTATTCTTTTTTTTTTTTTTTTAATAGGGTGGACAGTTATAGTCATATATGCCCTCTTCACATTTCTTTAAGTGAAGCATTGAACTACCTCTTTAAAAACTGTGTTCCAGCAGAGGTGCCAAACACTTACCTTCTAGGAAAAAGAAAAGAAAAATAAAATGGAGACTCTGGCATGAGCATGACTGTATCCCGAGAAGCTTAATATGGGAGCTGGTAAAACTACTTCTTCCTCTGAGCATGAGACGTGTATACCTCCTTACAAAATCTACCAATCTACAAGTCTACCAATCTACCATCACCTCATTCTAGGCACATATTTACAACTGCGAGCCGTGCTGCGATGCTGCACAAAAAATATCCCTCTCCCTTTTGTTTGTTGTTTTTTTGTTTGTCTTCCTGTAGAGTTGATTATTTTTGAACACAAAAATGTGATTCTCATAGTGGTCATAGAAATAATAGTTTCATCATAGTGAAGTGTTTTGCGCTTTTTACCACTAGTGAGTCTCCAAACTGTACGTCAGTCATGTATTGATGGACCATTTATTCCACTCTTATATGTCAGTTAAACAAACAAACAGAAAAAATGTCCCAGGCGATTGCAAAAACAGCTTCAGTCCTAAATTCTTTTAAACTTACACTACATTTATTCATCAAAATTCATAAACTGTTTAAGTGACTTAATGGCTACTAAACTTTCTGAAAGGATCTTTCTTGACGAAATATCGGCAGCACCTGCAAGAGGAACCAGCTGTCTCAAAATTTCATGTCTTTAAACCCAGTACACATTTTAAAAATGAAACCAGGGAATGAACATACACTTCAGGCTGTGTGCTATCAGCTTTTGGTAATTTTGACAGAAAAAACAATGGATGAGATGTTCTCATGCAACTTGCCTTCCAGCTGCCTGCAAAAATTTCTCCTGCAAGTGAAGAGAAACACGTGCTTTTTTAGATACAAAATATAGTTTTACACCCATGTTATTCATGAATAGCAGTCAATAAAACAAATCTTTGACCAGTCATCCTGGTAATCTATAAAACTATTGTATCCCCTCAGCAATTTATTCTGGCCATTATTACACATTTTGATTGGATGACATTGAGTAAACGTCTTTCTATAATAATATAAAGAAAAATGATACATGCCACAGAACTGAGGTAAAACAGAAAAATATAGTAGCAACTGTGTTATGAAAGAGTCAGTACAGAAATAAACAACCCCCCAAGGCCTCTTTGTGTCAGTTGTGTTTATTTGTCAGCATCATGGGAAGCATTTCTTACTTCATGGTTCTCTTTTAAGATATAATTAATGATTTGATAATAATTCTACTAGTGGTTTTCAATAGGGCACCAAAAGAAACAAAGTACAGTATAGCAATGACCTTAAGCTCTGAAGAGGTATAAAACTGTCATTCTTAGAAAAAATATTTCCCTCTTCTACATTTTTCATCCAATCATTTGCCTTTGTCAACAATGACAGTTGAAGCAAGCAAAATTTTAAACTAAGCATTCATGAGTGAAAATCCTAAATACAGGCAAAAAAACAGTCTTTGATAAACTTGAATTAGGAAGATTGGAACAATATCCTATCAAGATTTAGCCAATCTGAATTGTCTATTGAAATAGAAATGTCTGATTTACCTATCAAAATTGGTAAGATTCAAAAGTCATTCCCTCTTCAAAATTAAAATTTGAAGAATTTCTTTTACTCTGGATTTGCACACAGAAGGGCACTACGAGAGTCACCCAGGCTGTATTTGAAATTGTACATGTTATTTGGCTATTACTGGATGAGCAGTCAGGGGTCAACTTTGTAATTAGTTTGATCTTCAGAGAGTAGACAAAGTTATAAATTACCTGGGCTGTATTTTAAAGGAAGCTTCACAAGTACTCCCCCTCTAGATGTTGAACAAAATGGTTCTGGAACAGGACAACTGAAAATGAGAAGCAGAATGTGGTGGAATTGTCAGTGTTGCAAGCTCTAAAATCTGTTTAATAGAAAATAAATGCAATGTTTTAGCGTTTTCTTATTATAAATTTCAGGATCTTTCAGAGAAATAATAAAAGACGGAGAGGAAAATAATTATTTAAAATATTTGTAAGGAAATGAACAAAAAATAAAATAATTCCCTGTAAAACTGGATTTTTGTGTCTTCTTTTAGAAGAACAGATTTTTTTTTTATTCTAAATTCTAAATACTGAGCTTAAAGCTCAATAACTGAGTTGTCCTGAAATTTTTAAAGGAATGAATCTCTCAGTTTTCCCTAGAAAGAGAATTTTTAAGGGTGAAAACTTTGGATTCTCAATGGAACACATTACTGGATGCTAACTTTATGTGAACTAATGAACTGCTTTATCTCAATATTATTAAATGAATAACTCCTCAGTACTATAATTACCAATAACGACAAAAGCATAGAATTTAACTGCTCATTTAAAAAAAAATCCTATTAATATGAGAAAATTATTTAATGGATGAAATGGCCTTAATCAACTTTAGCTTTAGAAGTCTATATATCATTTATTAATATGTTTCAACTCAGTAAGTTGATAAGCTTCTTCATATCTTATCTATAATAGTTTACTTGGCCAGAATACTTTAAAAGGTTTTATTCTGCTTTACGAAAATTGATTTTCTTTCTTTTTTTTTTTATACAATAATTCTATTTTTCTTCATTGAGCTGGGTATAATGTAAGATAGTTAGGTATGACTTGTGTATGAGGAAAGTTAAAGAAGGTATCGGATTAAGGTGGATAGACTTTCTAAACTGGAAACATTCCTGGAACCTGAATAAAGATGACAATATTTACTGAAAATAATGAGATATATCTTGTATCTTAATATGAGTTCTGCCACTAATACAAGTGGCTTTTGGAAAAAGCTCCAGGAGCTGAGGTCCTAATTTTCAAATATGCTTTAATCCAAATTCCTTTGAAGGCTTGAAATAATGAATTAGAGAGTGTCTTTCAAAAGCAAACAAGTGAAATGGGAAAGTGTTAATACAGATATTGCTTTATTCCTACTTTTCTTTTTAATAAAGTCAGTAGTACCAGGAGCTCTTCTTATTTATGAAGTCCAGAGGTTAGGACTACCTGCTGCTATCAAAAAGAGTTCATCAGCAAAGGCAGGTAGTTATTTCCTTTATCATAAAAGTAACAAAAAAAAAAATATCTTAAACATTTTTTGGAGTAGATTTTTCCAATATTTTTAACAGTTATCAACATTTTCCAAAGTTTCCATTTCCATATTTTTTTTGTTTGTTTTCTTTAATCACCATTATGCAACTTCCAATAGTTTGGTCTGTATAAATTAATAAAAAGCAACATGATGAAATGCATACTGTTGTTCTCAAGCCATTTGCTAAGTAGTGCACTGTGAAACAGTCAGCCTGCTTACAGAATAGACAAGTTTTTAATACACTGAATCAAACCCAAAATGTTATACTCATTTTACACTTTTAATGTACTGAAGTCATTTACATGTGTAAGTGGGATCAAAATTAAGGCCTTTCGCTTTCAAAATGCCCATAATGTGTCACCTTCATAAGTAAAGACACTCAGTGGAGAAAATCAGAATTTCCACACTCTTTTGAAAGTGAGCATGTCTTTCCTTACTAAATTATATGAGTTCTTTTGCATCAGCTGTGTATGAAATGATCAGGACATTGTAGAGGAAAAATGCACATGTCCAAAAGATAGAAAAGTTACTTTAAACACAAACCAAATACCGAATCAAAAATACAAAATTTCTAACTGAATAATTAATTGCTGTTAAGGACTCAGCTTTACAGACATGTACTTGAAATTCTAAAATAGTTCTGTGTAATAACCTACTATATCATCAATGTGGAAGGGATTGAAAGTGCATTTTTTGTAAGTAAGGTTTTGGTATAAGGTACTTTTCAGGCTGAATACATATTTCTCCAAATTGGCCATTTTTTTTTGTTTTGTTTTTTTAAGCAAGCCTATTAGTAACAATTACATATGTTAGGCAATTTATGTCTTGCATATCTTCTCAACAGCCAATGAGGTATGCATTGGGTTTTTTTCATTACTTTGACTGGTTCTGACTGGATCTTTTAATGATTGGTAAGTGGTTTTTAATAACTTGATTTAGAACTTAAAGACTCTTAAAAGTCGTCAAGAAAGCTTTAGCACCCTTTCTTGAGACAAAAAAGGTTTACTATTGATTGTGCTGCATGTTTTCAATCTGCCCAGCTAAACAGCAAAGAAGTTCTTGATGCACTGAATCACGAACTCTGAGCTAGTAAAAGTAGAAAGTGTCCTTTCAATGATTTCTTTCAAAATGTATAAAAGATTAGCAACACAGATGTGTTACAAGAAAAGGTATAGTGTACCTAAATAATACATAAATTAATAACTAGTGAAAACTGAGCTTATCAAAAACTTTAGAATACTTGTTGTTATTCTGGAACCCACAGATTGCACATGGATGTCTAATATGTAGAGGTTTTTAATGAAAAATAGAACATAGCAAAAATGCTTTGTAAATTATAAAAAAAATCATGCTTAATTGGCAAATATTTTTATTTAAACAAATAAAAACACTGAAAAACTTGAAAAAAATTGTATTTATGTAAATGTGTTCTGAAATGCAAAAATAATCTTATTTTAGTTCAATAATAACACAATACAGTAGAGAGGAAACAGTCCAGGATGTTCCTGGAGTGTGTTGAGGATAACTTCCTGACACAGTTGGTGATGGAATCCACTAGGAAACGCGCCCTGTTGGACCTGTTTGTGAACAGAGAATGACTTGTGAGTGATATAATGGTTGGAGGCTGTCTTAGGCATACAAATCATGAAATCATAGAGTTTTCAATTCTCAAAGTAAGGAGGCAATTCAGCAGAACTTCTACTTTGGACTTCCAGAAGGCAGACTTTGGCCTATTTAGGGGTCTCGTTGACAGAATCCCTTGGGAGGCAGTCCTGAAGGGCAAAGGAGTCCAGGAAGGCTGGACAGTTTTCAAGAACGAAATCTTAAAGGAACAGGAGCAGGCTTTTCCCATGTGTTGAAAGAAGAAGACAGGCCTGGATGAACAGAGATCTTTGGCTGGAACTCAGGAGAAAAAGGAGAGTTAATGGCCTTTGGAAGAAGGAGCAGGCAACTCAAGAAAACTACAAAGATATCATGAGATTATGCAGGGAGAAATTTAGAAGGGCCGAAGTCCAACTAGAACTTAATCTGGCTATTGCTGTAAAATACAACAAAAATTTTTTTTCTATAAATATATGAACAACAAAGGGAGGACTAAGCAGAATCTCCATCCTTTATTGGATGAGGGAAGAAACATAGTGACAAAGGCTGAGGTACTGAATGCCTCCTTTGCTTCAGTCTTTAACAGTAAGACCAGTTGTTCCCTGAGTACCCAGACCCCTGAACTAGTACACAAGGAAGGGGAACAGAATGAAGCCCCCATAATCCAAGGGGAAATGGTTAGTGACTTGCTACACCACTTAGACACACACACGTCTATGGGGCAAGATGGGATCCACCCAATGGTACTGAGGGAGCTGGCAGAAGTCCTCACTTTCCATCATTTTTCAGCAGTCCTGGATAACCTGGGAGGTCCCAGTTGACTGGAGGTTAGCAAATGTGACACCCATCAACAGGAAGGGCCAGCAGGAGGACTGGGGAAACTACAGGCCCGTGAGTCTGACCTCCGTGTCGGGAAGCTTATGGAGCAGATCATCTTGAGTGCCATCATGCAGCACGTACAGGACAACCAGGCAATCAGACACAGTCAGCATGGCTTTATGAAAGGCAGGTCCTGCTTGCCGAACCTGATCTCCTTCTATGATAAGGTGACCTGTTTACTGGATGAGGGAAAGGCTGTGGAAGTCGTTCATCTGGACTTTAGGAAAGCCTTTGACAGCATTTCCAGGAGCATTCTTCTGGAGAAACTGGCTGCCCATGGCTTAGGCAAGGGTACTCTTTGCTGAGTAAGAGAACGTGGCTGGATGTCCATGGCCAGAGAGTGGTGGTGAATGGAGTGAAATCCATCTGGCAGCCAGTCACAAGTGGTCACCAGGGCTCAGTACTGGGGCCATTTCTGTTTAGTATCTTTCTCAATGATCTGGATGAGGGGATCAAGTGCACCCTCAGTAAGTTTGCAGATGACACTAAGTTGGGTGGGAGTATTGATCTGCTTGAGGGTAGGATGGCCCTACAGAGTGATCAGGGCAGTCTGGATTGATGGGCTGAGGCCAACTGTATGAGGTTCAACAAGGCCAAGCGTCAGATCCTGCACTTGGGTTACAAAACCCCCATACAACACTACAGGCTTCGGGAAGTGTGGCTGGAAAGCTGTCCAGAGGAAAAGGACGTGGGTGTTGGTTGACAGCTGGCTATCAGCCAGTGATGTGCCCAGGTGGCCAAGAAGGCCAACAGCATCCTGGCTTATATCAGAAACAGTGTGACCAGCAGGACTGGGGAAGTGATCATCCCCCTGTACTCAGCACTGGTAACGTCTCACCTCAAGTACTGTGTTGAGTTTTGGGCCCCTCACTACAAGAAGGACGTTGAGGTGCTGGACCAGTCCAAAGAGGCAACAAAGCTGGTCAGGGGTCTGGAGAACAAGTTTTATGAGGAACAGCTGAGGGAGTGGGGTTGTTTAGCCTGGATAAAAGGATGCTCAGGGCAGACCTTATTGCTCTCTACAATTACATGAAAGGAGGTTGTAGTGAGGTGGGGGTCGGTCTCTTCTCACAGGTAACAACTGACAGGACAAGAGGAAACAGCCTCAAGTTTCCAGGGGAGGTTTAGATTGGATATTAGGAAAATTTCGTCACTGAAATGGTTGTCAAGCATTGGAACAAGCTGCCCAGGGAAGTGGTAGAGTCACTATTCCTGGAGGTATTCAAAAGACATGCAGGCGTGGAACTTGGGGGCACGGCTTAGTGGTGGGCTTGGCAGTGTTAGGTTAACATTTGCACTTGATGATCTTAAAGGTCTTATGCAACCTGAATGACTTTATGATTCTATGATTTGAAAAGTTTTATTTGAGAATTATCAAACATTCCTGTTTAAAATAATTAAAAATATTTTTTGTGGAAGACACTTTCAAAACAGCCATCTTTTAATGAATCTATGGGAACATACAGTATCAATCATTTAAGTCAGCATTTACTCAATGTTGTTACACAACCATCAGAAGTACTTTCTTTTCTTAGCCAACAGGCAATACAAGGTTGTGGGCAAATGACTTCTTCATAGCTATACCTATACAATCCCAGAACCTAGATTATTTCTAGGTTATTTATCTATATTAACTTTAGTAATGTAATGACTCAAGGAAATTTATAAATCTCTTACGTCTGCAAGTCTGATCTCACTTTTTGTATACTTTTGTAATATATGAGGTTTCAGCATGGTTGGTGGTGGTGCTGGGAAGGGAAGCTTTGTTAGTTAATCTACAAGTTTTCCATCTTGACAACATTTTCATTGCTTTCAGCTCCTGAAGGGCCATGTCATGAGATTATTGAGGACCTGTTGCAGAAAATTGCCTTAAAGCTCTTTAATAAAAGCTTGGGAACTCGAATTTGCTGTTATTATGGTATATAGAGAAAGTGTTAACTGACAGTACAAAATGAAACTGTCATAGTTCTCACAATTAGAGCTCTAATTCTTGAATGTAAGTTTAAGATAACAACTTTTGTATTAAAGTTAATGGAACAGTCATTTGTGGGAGTTAGTAATATTTTTGTGCTAAAATGCCCAAAGGCCTCTTTTGGTAGAAATGAAGGTTATCCAGCTACAAAAAAAAAAGATTATTGTGCCTACCAGCTCTTTGCTTTAAGGATGAGGGAAGAAAAACTGGAACTGAAACAATTATGTTTTGCAATAACCAAAAATTTCTTGGTGCACTATCTTCAAGATATAGACTAAGCCTAAAGCAAAGAATGGGAAATCTTATTTTTCAGCACTAAATTTCCTTTCAGTGATACTAGAACATGTCAGGTTCCCTGGAGTTGTAACTTGTATTATATATTAGCTTTCCAACATTATAATTTAAGACAGACAGAATCAGTAAAGTGGCTATGCAGTAACTCAAATGTCAAATCCATGAAGAATCTGAGGAACCTACGTTAGAAATATATTTGGCATTGAAAAATTAAAAACCTGTGACTATGCTTACTCATCTCTGTGTGAAATGTACCATCAAAATAATCTGAGTAAAATTTTTTGTTTGTTTGTTTTATGACCCATTATATGGCAAGGATAATTTTAAAAAGAAAAACATTTTTACCAGTTAAGCTTATTTTTTTTTAAAAATGTTACTTCAAAATATTTGTTCAGACTCTTGAATCCTGAAGACTTGCATACTGTAGAAGAACAATTCTGTCTGTTCACAGAATCTCAGAATCACAGAATCACAGAATAGTAAGCATTGGAAGGGACCTTCGGAGATCATCTATTCCAACACCCCTGCCAAAGCAGGTTCACCTACAGCAGGTTGGGCAGAAATGCGTCTGAGTGGGTTTTGAATATCTCCAGAGAAGGAGACACCACTACCTCCTGGGCAGCCTCACAAGACTTTTCTTCAGTCCTGTCCCAGAAGGAAAAAGTACTTCCCACTTTGACTATGCGTGCAAAAGCATCAGTGACATTAAAGTGTACTCCATCAGGGATTCCTGAATTCATGATATATAAAAAAAAAACACCCAGTGTGTCTACACATATCATTATTTCATATTAAATGTTTAATCATGTTTTAAAAAATCAAACAAAGCCAAAAGAATCCATTGCATATTTATACTGTTTTTTGGTACCTCTGTTTTAATTTCATGCATTTATGTAATTTTAATATTGTAAATTTTTTTTTGAATGGCACAATATTTACATTTATCTGTAAAGGGGAAAGTACTCAATGAGACCTGAGACACTGAGACTCGAGACCTTATTACAGAATAATTTTGCCTACTGCATAGTTACTGTCAAGCCTTCATGGGTGCCTTATTGTAATATAACAATAAAAGTCAGAGCTTAAACAGAGGTTTTTATGTTGTTGGTTTTTTTTAAAGTTGGACCAGAAGATCCTTGAGGTCCCTTCCAGCCTGTGTTGTTCTATAATTCTATGATACTATGATTTTTTACGAAGTATTTTCTACAAAGTTATAAGCTTCATTATAGCAGAAAATAAGCAGTAAAACTAGTGTACAGAAATAACCCAAGTACCATTCATCACAAAACAAAAATAATAATGGCAGAGGGGAGGGGGGAGCTGCATTTTGGGAACACTTAAATGATGAAGCATGTGAGCTGGCAGAAAGTCTGAAGGTTATGGAAAAGATGCACTCAAGTGAAAAGGTGACTGAGCCAGCCATATTGGATAAAAGCCTCTCCAGTCTAGAAGAAGTAATAACATCAGCTGCAGACACAGCTGTTTGCCCACCTTCCCAACTGAAAAAAAAAAAATGCTTATAAGTGGTCTAATAAATTGTTTGCATGCCTGTTAGAGGCTCCAGACTTGCAGTGTAAACTTGGCAACAAGTTACTTCTACAATCTAGCTTTTACCTGAATCAAAATCAAAATTTATTCACAGCTTTCAGCTACTTTTCATGAACATGGGAAGGAAGAAACAAGGACAAGGCAAACCTTTTTCAGTGGGCTTTAGAGACTCTGTTTCCTCTATTTGACAGATTCCACTACTTCCAAAGCTGTTCTTTGTTTTATATATAAGGACTATTTCCCACAATAGTGAAAAATATCAAAACCAAAAAGTGAGTGAAAAAGAATAAACATATCTTCTGTACCACTCCAGTTTTAAAACAATCACATCTCTTTCATTATACCTCCATACTTTAGAAAAGTAGCTGAAATCCCTTGAAAATATCACCTGTACATTCAGTCTAACACAATTAATTCCTGACTCCAGTCTGAAGCATTCCAATGTTAAATAACAACAGTATGAGCTGTAACTAAGTCCAGCTAGAAATATTTGGCTATGTTGAGCAATTAAATTTCACATTCTTTGCTGACAGACTTCATGATGCTCATAGCAACTGTCACCAAAAAAAAAAAAAAAAGTCATTTTATTTATCACAGACTCTTCCCAAAGAAAATATTCTTAAAGCTAATATAATTGAAATAACAGTTTCAGAGAGGCTTAGTCATTATAACGGACTAAGCAGTTTGCTGAAGCTCTACAAGTTATAAAATAAACAACTGGTAATAAAAAACTAATTGTTATAAATAATTTGTTAATGTGCATAGTAGTTCTCCAAGTATTGCAAATGACTATATGGTATTTCACATACTACTGTCTTACTTTTGGGTTGATGTTACAGATATTTGGCTTTTTCTGTGTAGACCTTGTGCTAACAAATACATGAGTAAGAAATCAAGCGAAGGAGGCAGAAGACCTTCATGGATGAGCAAGGAGTTTCTGGAAAAACTCAAATGGAAGAAGGAAGTTTACAGAATGTGGAAAAAGGGACTGGCCACTTGGGAGGAATATAGGAATGTTGTCAGAGTATGCAGGGACATAATGAGTAAGGCTAAGGCCCACTTGGAATTAAATCTGGCAAGGGATGTCAAGGACAGTAAGAAGGGCTTCTTCAACTACATCAGTAGCAAAAGGAAGACTAGGGAAAATGTGGGCCTGCTGCTGAATGAGGTGGGTGCCCTGGTGATGTAGGATGCAGAGAAGGTTGAGTTGCTGAATGCTTTCTTTGCTTCAGTCTTTGCTGCTAAGGCCAACCCCTACTAATTCCAGACCCTGGAAGTAAGAAAGAGAGTCTGGAGAAAGGAAAAATATCCTTTGGTCAAGGACAATTGGATTAGAGGTCATTTATATAAATTCGACACCCACAAATCCATGAACTCTGATGGGGTGCACCCACAGGTGCTGAGGGAGCTGGCAGACATTGTTGGTAAGCCGCTCTCCAGCATCTTTGAAAGGTCATGGAAAACAGGAGAGGTGCCTGAGGATGGGAGGAAAGCCAATGACACACCAGTTTTCAAAAAGGGCAAAAAGGAGGACCCAGGAAACTACAGGCCAGTCCGTCTCACCTCTGTCCCTGGAAAGGTAATGGAACAGCTCATTCTGGATATCATCTCTAAACATGTGAAGGAAAAGAAGGTTATTGGGAGTGGTCAACATGGATTCATCAAGCAGAAATCATACTTGACTAGTCTGATAGCCTTCTACAATGGCATGACTGACTGGGTAGATGAGGGGAGAGCAGTGGATGTTGTCTGCCTCAAATTCAGCAAGGCTTTTGAGACTGTCTCCCATAACATCCTTATAGGTATCTTAGGAAGTGTGGGTTAGATGAGGGGACAGTGAGGTGGACTGAGAACTGGCTGAATGGCAGAGCTCAGAGGGTTGTGAACAGCAGCACTGAGTCTAGTTGGAGGCCTGTAACTAGCGGTGTTCCCCAGGGGTCAGTACTGGGTCCAGTCTTGTTCAACATATTCATCAGTGACCTGGATGAGGGGACAGAAAGTACCCTCAGCATGTTTGCTGATGATACAAAACTGGGAGGAGTGGCTGATACACCAGAAGGCTGTGCTGCCTTTCAGCGAGACCTGGACAGGCTAGCGAGTTGGGCGGCGAGAAAACTTATGAAGTTCAACAAGGACAAGCGTAGGGTCCTGCACCAAGGGAGGAATAACCCTATGCACCAATACATTTTAGGGGCTGACCTGCTGGAAAGAAGCTCTGAGGAAAGGGACCTGGGAGTCCTAGTGGACAACAAGTTGACCATGAGCTGGCAATGTGCCCTTGTGGCCAAGAAGGACAATGGTACCCTGAGGTGCATTAAAAAAAACATGGCCAGAACATCAAGGGAGGTCATCCTCCCCATCTACGCTACCCTGGTGAGGCCACATCTGGAGTATTTTGTGCAGTTCTGGGCTCATCAGTTCAAGAAAGACAAGGAACTACTGCAGAGAGTCCAATGGAGGGCTATGAAGACTATGGGGGACTGGAACATCTCTTTCATGAGGAAAGGCTGAGAGACCTGGGATCTGAGGGGGGATCTTATCAATGCTTATACTTAAAGGGAGGATGCCAGGTGTATGGGAACAGTCTTTTTCAGTAGTGCCCAGCAACAGGACAAGAGGAAATGAGCACAAACTGGAACACAGGAAGATCCATCTGAATAGGAGAAAAAACTTCTTTACTTTGAGTGTGACAGAGCACTGGAACAGGCTGCCCAGAGATATGTAGGAATCTCCTTCTCTGGAGATATTCAAAACCAGCCTCGACATGATCCTATGCAACCTGCTGTAGGTGAACCTGCTTTAGCAGGGAGGTTGGACTAGATGGTCTCTAGGGGTCCCTTCCAACCCCTACCATTCTGTGATTCTGTGATTATGTGATCTTGTGAGAATTTTGAAGTTTTACATTGACAGTTATATTCTGAGCACCATCAGTAAAGAGAAATGAGCCATTTTTCAATGTGTTGCTTTCAACCACTGTGACAAACTGTGGATAAAACTGGTTGTCTTTTAGACAGCTGAAACTTAGGAAAACCATGAACAACACCACAGACAATGGACAGACTTGTCAGCACAGTGAGGAAGAGAGTACTCCAGGCATGATCCATATTTCTTTGCAGTCCTAAGGAAAAGGCCAAGTTCTACAAAAGCCAAGGGAAATAACTCAGGAATGCTCCCTTATGTAGAAACAGAATTTCTGAGCTCAGTCTAACCTTTTATTTTGATCATATTTGCAAGGTAATTTTGATCTTGTAGTCTGCATATTACAGCACACACATACAAAATATGAGAGTTCTATGTAGGAAAACTAATATTTTGAAAGAACTTTTAAGTGATGGGGCTTTGCTGTTGAATTGGTTGGATCAGACGTTCTTTATTATTTCTTGCTGCTACGGCTGTCCCTGAAGCACAGAGACTGGAGTGCTACAGGAGTGTTTCTCATTACAGAGACATGTCCATTCAAACTTGAAAGCATACTGTGCATGGAGTTCACATCTCTTTGTCTCTCTGTTATTTTTCAAAAGATGTATTTCCATGTTTATTTTACTATCCAAGAAAGAGCTATTCTATAGACAGTCACACCTAAAATGTTTTCAGTATTATTAATTCCTGAGTTAACATTTTCAACACAAGTAACAATTTTGTGTTCAACACTAGAATTTATTCTGGTTATTCAAAACATACTTTGCTTTAGAATGTTAACAAGCACAGAGTGGCAGATTTTATTTTATAGTAGTTTCAAAAAGAATTATTTTGTTCTATAACAAGACATGGATGATGAATGGCAAATTATGTTATTACCTCAACTGAATATATAAAAATAGAGGTGTTAATATGTCTGGAGATGTTGGTGACAGGAAAGAAAAGTGGAAATGGACAATAAGAAAAGGGAGAAAAATACGACCCAAATGTACTATATCATTTGATGCAGGAAATGTTCAAGGAATTCTATTTCTTGCTGTCCTTCAATAAAGTCATGCTTCACAACATACAGTGAATTCTGAAGATGTTCTCCATTTCCACTGCAGAGGGTTGTCTTCAACAAAACACTTTGTTTATTTTTGATCACATATTTAAATTCATTCATTTATTAAAGAACTCGAATATTTACTGAAGAAGTCAGATTGACTTCCTTTGCACTTATGCAGGATTTAAAAAAAAAAAGAACAAAAAGCTTTAATCATTAAGTAGGTTGTTGAATAAGGATTCTCACGTGGATCTTTGCAAGTGTGTCTGTAAATATGGAGGCTGGCTTTTTGCCTTTATTTAAGTAGAAAATAAGAATTTATGCTTTCTTATAAGAAAACATCTCTTTTTTGGAGATGCAGCAAAATAGAAAATCAAATCAAAGAGGGCACTCTTGACTGGCTGGCTATACAAGCCTAATCCAATAACATTCAGATAACAGTTATACATCATAAAAAAAATGTGTAATCATAAAAATTTCATCAATCATTGGCACTTTTACTCAATATTAATGAAAATTATGTTCTTATGCATTGTTTCACTATACATCTATGTTATTATCAGCTTATTTTTACATGTAATAAACTGAACTAAATACCTCAAAATGCCGAGTTCTGTTTTAGTTCAAAATTTTATTTTTTTTTCCTTTGCAATGAACCATTTAATAAATTCCTGAAATCAATCAATCCATAGTCAATAAATCACTGGGAACAATCTATGATCAAGTAGCTTTTCAAATTAGCAATTAAATTACAAGGAGACAAATATTTTAGATATGCAAATTTAATATATGTATATGAGTTTCAAACTCATCCAAAAAGTTGTCACATCTATCAGAACCTTGGCAGGTGTGAAATACCAGAGGGTGCTCTGAAAATATACTCCAACAAAAAAGGATAATATATATCATTTGAGAAACAGAGTTTAGGAGTATATTTTGGTAAAGAGGTATTCTTCCAACTGGCATCTTGCTCTTCTTGTTTGCTGTTATTAGAGTGTTAGTTTCTATTTGATTGTTAATCAGTGAGTATTTAAGGGTCTAGGTAGTATTTTATTCTTGGATGATATAGTTAAGAATCTACCTGAAAATAAAGTTTTCATGAAAGTTGTAAAATCTGGTCTTTAAAATTCAGTGTGGTCAGTTAGCACTGAAACTGTCTTTATTCTTGTTTAATAAGTCAATACGTTTTGTGTTGATTTAGAGAAAGTTTTACCCAGGTTTGGTCACATAGCTTTAAGAACTCAAAACCAAAAAAGGAAAAAGTTGATGTCTAAAAATACAGATTACTACTTCAACTACAGCTGACTTGTTTTTTTTCAAAAGTGATGAGCAGTGGTTGCTGTGACAATCTAGAATTCCCTGGTACTTATGATGCAGGCCCAATTCTAAGTTGGCTAAATGTTTATCAAGGAGGAACTATTTTGGAAACATTTGGTCTAAACCTTGAGTCATGGCCATCAGGGTAATATCAGGTATAAAAATCAAAATTTCCAATTACAAAGTCTCACTGCTCGCTTCTGATTTACCACTAATGTGTATTTTACAGACTCATTAATATCGGTCACAATTATATTGCATATTTTCAGTCGTTTTCTTTGGTTATTCATTTATATGGGTAACTGGAGAAAAAAAAAAAGGATTCCCTTTAAAGTCACTGCACTGGTCTCCTCTGTTAGTCATCTGTCATTATAGGTACATAGCATGAGTATTGCAATGTAGTTTCAGAGTGATCCAGTAGCTGATAATTTATTATTTTCAAAATATTTAATTCAGTATGACTTCAGAGTCTACACATACATTTATTAAAGAAAAAAGTAGCTATTATTGAAATTTCCATATTGAGGGAAATTTGATTCAGGGATTATTTGGCCTTTAACAACATAATGCCAGCATGTCACTTTCTTTATGTCTTCTTTCTTTACGTTTTTTGAGTCTTTTCAGCAAATTTAATGAAATGGTAAAACCAGTAGTGTTTAAGTATTTAACTTATTCCCCCAAAGATGGTGAAGTTTTCACATTTTATTTTGTCAGGGTACATGTTATTCTGGAATCACTGTATAATGATTGCACTAGATACACTGACACAATTCATGTTACAATTCCATCCAGTTCTTTCTCAAACTGATGAGCACTTTCATTAAGCTTAGGGAGTTATACAGCAAATCCTAAGTGTAGCAGAATCTGACCCATTCTTTTTATATCAATGATTTATTTCTTTGGTTTTATATGTCATGTGCTAACTCAAATGAGTAACACTGTCCTCTACTATTTAATTTTTCCACAAAAATACTTTTTAACTTATTATTCTTTTAATGCAGCATATTGCTAAAAATCAACTACTGATAAACAAACGGTATCTTCTCCTGCATAATACAGTTTCTTGCACATAAGAGCAATAACAGGAACAAATTTTGTGTGTCTGTGTTCTTCTCTAAGGCGAATAGAAACAATTCAGCCAGCACTAAGTAGTTTGCCACCTATATGCTTTCACCACTAAATACTTACGAAACTCCGTATATAAAGTGTGAAAAGTCCTAGACTGTACCCATATGCTGAACTGTTTCTACTTTTTCATCAGGTAATCTAAGTCATATTCCAAGTTCTTAAGGCTACAATAACAAGAGCAAGAGAAAGAGCTTTTGTTATTTAGGCAATATATAATTCAGTTGTTTATATAGGTACATGTGTATTTGTGTATGTATGGGTAGCAAAACATATTAAAAACAAAACCAAAAACAAACCAACCCAAAAGATTCTTTGGGGCAAAAGAATAGCTGAAAGCCTATGTGTTTTTGAGGATGTCTCTCTAAAGACAATATCTGACAATTTTGAAATACAAAATCCCCTTATCATTTCAGTGACAACCAGTTCCACAAATACGCATAGGAATTGGACTAGACTATTACATGTTTTATAACATGAGAGCTCCTGTGGATACAGCATAAATATTAAATACTTTATAATTTCTGTAAACCCATCCTTTCATGCAGTGTTAAAGATGTATAAAATTCTGTCCCACAGCATGCTTCTTGCTGCCCTTCATACAGCTTAGATTAAGCTGGAAAAGTGAAGGAATAGCTATTTCTGAAACTATTTCTTGTATTTGATACCACGATTTTGATGCTATGATTTACTTCCCCTGATGAAATCTTAATATATTAATACTTACAATGCCACGTCTAGACAGTACAAATATAATTTTGTTTCTTCAAATGTTTATTGACATATTTAACATTAAATATAGGACTAGTCACATGTATAGAATTAAATGCATACACGTATGTTTACAGAATCACCTTTCAAGTTCTTTATCACCAGGGCTGAAATCTTCCTCTTGGACATTTCTGTGATGAGGCTTATTTTTACATGTATCTGTTGAGATTCTGCATTTAGAAACCAAAACATGTTTAGGGCAATAGTGAAAGCTTTCATTTACTTCATATAGTCTATATTCAGCCCCCAAGCTTCACAGAATTTTTCTGAAGGGATGTAGTCAATCTAAGTGATATAAACAGTTACTTAAAGTTCCTTCTGAATTTTTTTTTTTTTTTTAATGATTGATTAGAAACTCATTGGAAGATTTCAGCTGGAGTCTGTTTTCTATGATATGTTATTTAATTTGTTTGCATTAGAAAATATTTTACTTGTCTTTTTGTTTGCTTTCTCAAAAGTTTTCAGTTTTGAATGTCACAGGACATTCAAGGAAGTGCATGTTTGAATATCCAGACATATGGATGAGCAACCTTCTCAAGAAGACTGCAGAGACAGTTGTCTTCTTCTTCTCTAGCTACATAATCTAACTTTTTCTAATCTTCAGTAGTTCCAGAACACTTTCAATATGTTTGCATGACAAACCCTTTATTTGGATTTGTTACAATTGTATTGTGAGTTTCCACCCGAAATATGCTGTTTTGTGTTGGTTTGGGCATTTTTTTTTCCTTTTATCTTTCAATGAAATCTAAAAACTTTTAGATAGAAAAACAACAAAGTTGAGTCTTCTCTAATGCCTTATCCACTTTGTTTCTCTTCAGTAATAATATTTAGTGCTGGTAAAAATTATTTGCAGAATATTTTGCCTTAAAAGGAGAAGAAATTTTTACTGAGAGTTATGTGGCTTTTTATATTCTGCAACATTTGAGCTTGACGTTCTTTACACTTGTCACAGTTCTTTCGTGTACTTGCATAAACCTTACAGAAATAGTGGCTAAATATTTTTGGTGGTTTTACTGTTCTTTTAGAACATTTTTTGTTTCTACAATGTTTAGGTAACAGTCAGAAATGAACTTAAATTACTTTGTTGTAGGTGGAACTAAAAGGCATTAAGTGCCAGAAAGGTCAGAGTTGCAAAAATAGGTGAATACTAGGTTTGATCGGCATTAAGTGGGAGCTTTCAATGCAAATGGTGTATACTAACCAGGGAGGGTACTTTTCTTTGACCTCAAACAGGTCTGGGCATGCTGACTATTCAGAACAAAAATATTTGTAAATTAACAAACCTGATAATTTTTTGCATTGACATACAAAAAAATTTTCCATTCTTTGTAGGGTCAAGAGTAACAAGTTTAAATCAGAACACAAAATACGGTTTAGATCCAGATGTACCTATAAAAATTTCCTAGTAAGAAGCATCATCTAATACTGGAATAGGCCACATAGAAAAGCTGTGAACTGTCTAACACTGATTTGTATGTGAGCGTGTGAATATGTTACGTAACATTTGAATAAACGTCTCTGGATCTACTTGATTCACATCTGGATTAGAAAGAGAACTAAGTGAACTAAGAGGACTTTATGCATCATTTACTCCTAGTGATTTTATGCAAACACTTCATTAGTCATTAAATTTCAGAGCACCTAAATATTTATTTTAGGAAAGTTTTGAATTCATATTTTTAGTGATTGGTTCTCATGTTCTTTTTTATTTTATTTCTTTTTTGACTCAAGAGACAGATAATCCATTTTTTTGCCAGGCAATGCATATTTAAATACAAACAGAATCAACACTCAGGGAATTCCTAAAGGCCACAGAAGGGGAAGATGATAACTTTATGGTTCCAAAGGTCTACTCTTTGAAAAACAGGACTTTTACGTCCGATAAACACCAGCCACCAAAAAGCTGTGACATTTTCATAGAAGTGTCAAAGCAAAATGTTTGTGTTACGTGCCAGCAACCTAGAAAACACTATGCAGCTCTTGTGCATATCTCCATTTCTGCACCAAGTAAGTTGGAATATAGCTGAAGAAAATAGACACATTTTCAAAAATTGAAATATTTCTTCAGGGCCTAAGGAAGCTTGGTCTAGCAAAAGATAACTGCCCTGCCTTTTTTATAGCCTTAGGATGTCACATCGTTATACTACTATTGCAGTATTATTTGTCCTCTGAAAAGGTTATTGCATGTATATCCAGCCATAGGTAGCCAAAAAACTGCTATATTCATAGACATTCAATATCAGATGATTCTGAAATAATACTTGATTAAAATTTTTCCATCTCTTCCCTATTCGAAGTCTGTGAGAAAACCCAGTGAATACATATTTATTTCACAATTATTAAGACATTCACACCTATGGAAAATACACAGTAGTCTTATGCAGGAATTGTGAAATTTTACAAGAAAGTAAAGTTTGCACAAGAAAGACAAGTTTTACAAGAACTGCAATTAAATACCACCATGACTACATTGAAATACAGTCATTGTAAGCATGCTTAGCTCAGGATGAGTTTCAACACGTAGTCTGGAGAAGTAGTGTAGGATATCGTATCATAGAATCATAGAATGCTTAGAGTTGGAAGGGACCTTAAAGACCACCTAGTTCCAAATCCCCTGCCATGAGCAGGGACACCTTCTACTAAATCAGGTTCTCAAAGCCCCATCCAACTTGACCTTGAACACTTCCAACGTTGGGGCATCTACAGGTTCTCTGTGCAACCTGTTCCAGTGTCTCACCACCCTGACAATGAAGAATTTCTTCCTAATATCTAATGTAAATCTACCCTCCTTCAATTTGAAACCATTACCCCTCATCCTATCACTATAATCCCTCATAAAGTGTCTCTCCCCATCTTTCTTGTATGCCCCCTTTAGGTACTGGGAGGCTGCTATAACCTCTCTCTGGAGCCTTCTCTTCTCCAGGCTGAACAACATAATATTAAGCACAGTGAGAATTCTTAGAAAGGAATCTTTCAGAGTAAAATGATTCTGATAACAATATTGGTATCAACATCAATACCCATACCAACACTACTACTAACACTATAATACTAGTACTAATGCTAATACTATTAATTTGAAATTTAATTGTCTAAGTTAATGGCTGTATTACACAAATCAAAATCAGTATGCTTGTAATATCAATGGAAAATGGCTTTCTATTCTAGCAATCTCTTCCTTAAAATAATAATAATAGAAAAATAAAGCCAGAGCACTCACAATCTGAAGTATTACTGTTTTTCTTTTAGCGTCTAGACCTGTATAATGGCGTCTAGCTGTAATAAAGAATAATAAAAGGATACCACATCATCTCTTGAAAGCACTGCGTGTTAGAACACCCAATAATAAAATATATCTCCACCATAACTATAAAACAGTAAAAACATTTCAAATAACAACTTGAGTTTGGCTACAATGTTTCTTTTTGTTCTGATGTCTGACTGCTTGTGTTATAATTTTTGTGACCCTAAATCCATTAAAAAGATTCGCCTGGCATTCTACATCCCACTGACTTTTGGTGAAGCTTCAGCTACTAAGAGTTACATTAATAAAAGTACGTAGACACCTAGATAGACAAATCCAACAGCTACACAACTCTTATTTGTTCAGCTTTACCTTAACTCTTTGTAAATATACACCACCACATATATTCATACTCTCACTATGTCATATCTTTAATCAAAGCAGCAGATATTTGACAGATATTTTCAAAAATATTTGTCCAAACCTACCTCATCTATTTCTGAGCCACATTATCCAGTTGAAAGTATGACTTCATTAGGGCCTTAACATGGAATGTGGAGGAATTGTTTGTGAAGCAGTGCCCTACAAGACTAAAGCAAAAGTTTTCCCTTTATCTCTCCCATTTCTGTCATTCATCCTGCCTCATCAGAAAACTAGCATTCTGCAGTGGGTGTAGGCAAGCAGGGCATTCAATACGGTTCCAGTAATTATCCTTACGGTGGCTTGAGCTGAAAAATTTCAACATGTTAGTCTCAGAGAACCCCACCCCCAAGCTACCTATAGCCTCATGGCTATATTTTTCTAGGAAAACTCAAATTCTCATTGAGAAGTGGCATATGAAAATAGGCTTTCCACACCCTGCATTTCTTCTTTGAATAAGGGAAAAGCACAGAAGGGAGCTGACTATGTGGTCTGTAGGTTTTTTTTCTGTTTATCCATGTTAAGACCATGACTAAAAGAACAGGCTGCAATAGATATGAGTTAGGAATTTTTGCAGTTTTGCAGATTTTCCTCTAAGCGTGTTAGTGTTTCAAGATTTAGATGGCTATATGACAACACTAATTTGCATGCCCACACCACAGTGAATGGTATTGTATAATACAAAACTGTACATCACTTTAATCCAATTAGTCTCCAAGGCTTTTTGTACTCTGGTAAATTAAACCTGTGATGAGACAGGTCTTTGGCACTAAGGCCAACCATCACAGAAATCTCTTCCCCATTAAAGCAAGATATCCCATCCAAACCACCTTGTGCCAGGACTTCTCCTCAGTCCTGAACCAAGACCAGGATTTATGGGTGGAGAGTGTTAATAGCACACTGGAAACACTACTAGGAGTCAGGGAGCTTTATATTCTAGTGTGCCTAGAAATCACCTGCTTAATTTACTAGTATGAACATAACCAAAGGGTTTAATTTTAACACAACTAGCTTGGAAATCTGGAAACAAAATCTCTATCCATAAAGCCTACAGTAGAGTCTACTAAAAAAAGGAATAAAATTCCTCAAGGGCTGTAATTGTTAATTGTTTAATCAAGGTGCTTATATATGAATTCACAACACTGCAATATTTAGTTTGATATTTTTTTTTTTAATATATTGAGCAGAAGAGTAATCCTTAGCTCTAGAGAGGTCAGTCAACCAGGAAATACCAGGTCTCTTCAAAAATGTATTGGTCACTTATTTGGTATAAAAGCTATAGACACACCTGATGATAGGTGTTGAAATGTTGTGTTAAACTCTTCTCCAGTACCAGAATTTCCAATGTTCTGGAACAGCTACTATATCTGATAATATCGTACTTGTTCACAAGACTGTAAACAATACAGAACTCCTTAAACCTAGAATCATAGAATACCGGATTGGAAAGGACCTCAAGGAACAACTGTTCCAACCTTTTTTTGGAAAAAGCATGGTGTGGACAACGTGGCCCAGCACACTGTCCAGCTGAATTGTAAAAGTGTCTGATTTTTGGGAAAACGTTGGACTAGCTAGAACAGTCTTCTATATAAAAGTCTCAAATATTTAGGTGAAATATGAAGATATAACAAACTCAATGGTGTAAAAAGTTTGGAAAAGATATCTAGGTCCAGAATTCAGTTAACTTAGTTCACTCTGATGCATTTCGACAACTCATGGCAGAGCTGTCTTTCACCTAAACTGAAACGTAATGCTTTGATACAAGGTGAGTTGCTGGACCTCAGAATGATACATTGTTAATAACTTAAAATGCTGTTTTTCACAAGAGAAAAACACATATTAGTCAGGACTTCCATATAGGTTTGATGAATGTCTCAATACACCTTATTTCATTTGTTTTGATTTGAAGTTTTTTTGGTTGTGTTTGTGGGGTGGGTTTTTTTGTTTTTGTTTTTGTTTTTAATAATCTGTTGTTATCTTTCAGAGCTCTATAGAAAAGAAACTTAAAATAGTTCCAAAATAGTGCAATTTATTATCTCAGTACAATTCTTCAGCAATACTGAACATTTTTTTTTGTCTTGCGCACAAAGCTGGAGAAATTAACTTTTTAATTGACTGTACTCCTTTTTTTCTTTTAAGTCAAATATCATTTAAGCTAAATGATATCAAATATCTTTTAAGCTAAATATCATCTTGTCCTTCTGCTTTCTGCATGTATTGTATTTTCTTACTCTGTCATTTACCATATATGTTCAATTAACTTGAGAATAGACTTTTTTTTTTTTATCTCCTGACATCTGTTCAACAGTATGGCACATGGGCGCTATGAGGTATCATAAGCTCATATCATGCATCATCAAGGAAAGTGAAGGGTCACTAAGTATGAGAGGCACCTGCTTATCAGCTGTTATTTCCAGTGTAGACAGCTTTGTGTGAACTAGTAAGGCCAGTCTCCCTTTAAAGACCTAATACTTCTATGGAAAATTGGTTTCAGAAGAGTATAGGGTGACTAGTTCAGGAGCAGCTATCAATAGTGCTGTCATGTAATGTTAGTTGAAAATTAATCCCTCCTAACAAAATATATTGCATCAGCAGCACTGCTGATTTTGTGAGATAATACTTCATCAGCAGTTTCACTGTTGAACCAGGATAAAGTCCTTTCCAAGTAAACGAAAGCATGTTCCGATGAAAATGCAAAAAACATCCATATATCAGCATAAAAATGAATAGAAAAAAATGGAAATAGAAATAATATAAAATAGGAAGGAGAAGAAAATCCTTTGGCCCCAGAGGAAGAAGCAAAGAGATCATGAGCCCATCACACCCTAAGGGATACATATAAAACAGACTATGGGCAGTTAACGTAAATGTCCATAGGAAAATTCTGAATTTAACACACTCTTTAACTTATTGAACTCTGTTTCTAAATCTCTGATTTAGAGATCTAAGACAAAGGAGAAACCCTAAATCCCACGAATATGGGATGATCTAGCAAAAATAGTGCAACTTGAAGGCAACACCCTTTAGCCTTTTATGTCTCATCATCTTTTTGGTCAGATGAAGTTCTACAGGTAAAAAAAATAAAAAAAATCAACATTCTTTGGTCAAATGAAAGAGGAAGAACAAGTGAAAGGATGATTATATAGCCTTAGGTCTGAGCGCTGAGAAATTCAGGACTTGTATCATCTCTCAGAAAGCCTCACGATGTAAAAAAATGCTACTTTACAAACAGTCTTGAAAGCACTGAAATCAGCTCTTTACCAGCTTGAGTGAAATCCTTCTGATTTGAATGCCTGGAAATCCTGACAATAGTAGCACAGGCTACTGCAATGGTTTTTGCAACATAATGGCAATTATTCACTAGGGTGTTCATATACAGGTAAAATCATGGGAATTCTATATATCTAAGGCAAATAATGAAACCTCTCTCAAGTTTGGTTCAATGTCTGCCCTATTATTCTTTTCTGAAGCAATTTGCTTGAAGCAAGTTTTTGAATAGCTTCCTGTACTTTCTTTAACTTACTGTATGCACTTTTCTAACTGCTGGTCATTTTTTTGTTTCCCTGTTCATCCACATTGGCTATAAAAAAAAAAAAAAAAAAAAGGAAAGAACAGAATAATACCCACCACTTACTATATTTATTGCTATGTGGCATGCATAATCTCTGTGCCTAAGAAATTTATCTCTAAACACTTTAAATTTCTCTCCGTTACTCAAAATAATTCAATTTCACCCATCATTTCCTGCATACTTCCAAAATTTGTTCTGCTGAAATTCAGTGTCCTTAGGTCTCACTTCAGTCCTAGCTATAAAATAAAAGAGATTGCATCACGGTCTTCATACTTACCTTTTCTCCTTAGACTGTGTAGCAGTAGTCTACTCATATTTACAGAATTCCTAATTAATTTATTTTTAATATATGTCGCATCTTATATTTTGGAATATTTCAATATTGTGTTTCATTATAGCTTATTATTAGCCTCGTTTTGTTTGATTACCTTTTCTTGAGGGTAATAGAAAATTACTTGTATTTTATTTAATGTAAAATTAGAAGGATTTTATTCAGTATAGGTTTGTAATATCTGTAGACCTTCAATCCTGTTACATATGCAGGAAAACACTCTCACATAGGTGACAGATAATTTTGTTTGTGTCGAAATTATATATTAGGTTTCTAAACATGACCAACTATTTGTTCCAGCATTAACACAAATTAACAGTGCCTGGTATGTGAGTTTTTCTTACTGGAAAAATGTGTAAAGCCTCCTAAAATGCATCACAGGTTAAATTCCAATACTTAGATTTAGACTTCATTTCCTTTTGTGCTTCAGAGATTTTTCAGAACATCTCAAGGCATGGGTACAAATACATAGAATAGAAATGGTATTTTCTGTTCTCTTCATCTGCAAGACAGTGCTTGCAGTTATTTTAAGTAGTTCTGTAAACCTTCTATAAAAAAGAATGTCGCTCAGACCGTAGGTAAAGGGAGACTTTTGCAAATAGACCTTCCTTTTCCTTGTCTCCTGCTAGACTTCACTGCTGCTTCTCCTCTAACTGGAGAACAGTCACAGGAGAGAATCACAGTCACAGACTGACTATTGATGGGGATTCTCCCACCTCTGTCACCAGAAAGCTCACAGAGCTTGTGTAGCCCCAGGCAGTATGGCTACATAACAGGATTACCTTAGTTATTCTTGCGTGAGAAAACAGATGTGGAGTTATTGTGGAAACAGAGCCCTTCTCTGGCTAGCTGGTGCCTCAGGAACACAGTGGCTTTGGGAGGGACATGCTCTGTGGGGGGACAGGCTGTGTGACCACCAACTGGAACAAAGTAGGAGGGTCTATACCATCTGCCAGTAATTTTTAGTATAGAACAACGTGATTAGCCACACAAACACAGTTATTATAAAGAAAGCTACTAAAAGTCCACGGTTTCTGTTTTATGCTTCAGAAGAAAGCATTTTCTCTAGAAAAAATTATCCCTAAAAATATTTTTGTCATTTAGTGTGGCCTTACTGAAAGCAGCTGTACTTCAATGCTTAAAGGAAACTGTCTTTCTAAAACAGCTGGCTAACCAGTAGACAGAAAAATTCTGTGCCTTGCTCCTGCTACAGGAAGAGTTAAAATATATCCCTTATACTTACCTTTCTCTGCTGCCTCATTGAGAGTTACAGGCACCTAAGCAAAATGTAACACTCCCAATTTGGTCGTTGAACCCAATACTTGATCCTGAGAGAGAAAATGTGCAGCTCCCAAGAACCAAATATTTTAATTAACTCTTTGCTACAGATAACAACAGTTTTCACTGTTTCTTACAACACATCAAATACTCAAATATTAACATTTTTAATTACCTTGTTGCACTTATATTATAAAAAAGTACATGGAAATTCAGGGCTGTTGGTAGGTTACCTCTGTAAGCCTGTGTAAAGAAGCTGCAGAAGCACAAGCAGAAAAAGGTGGGGTTTATGGTATAGTCTTTATGTTATAGTCGCTGTCAGCAGTCTGTAAACATCAGCGCTTATTATTTGTATCTCAGAACAACCTAGACTACCGCTCTTGTTGTGCTATATGCTATTCAGACAGTCTGTCTGCTTTTATTTCCACATCTTTTCTTCATTTCAAAGCGAAGACAAATCGGAAGGCGATTGTTGTTTAACACATTGCAGCTTAAAACCTGTAATTAACCAGGTTGAAGTTTTACAGTTTCTTGGGTTCAGGGGGGTGTGTACATCATGTAAAGCCACTGACCGCTTCATGGTATCACGGAAACAAAACCTCACAAGGCTCCAGCCTGCCTCGTGGCACCATCCAGCTTATTTCATGTGTATGTCTGTCTGATTTTTCAGAATATATAAGTTCAGCCATTAGCTGTGTCATTTAATCCCTTACTTTCCTGATGATCTGGAACTTTGTCAGCAAATAACCTTCACACAAGGGAGCCTTTAAACAGTATTTCCACAAAGTCACAAGAGCAGGTTACTGTTATTTTTGTTGTAGTTTTCTCAGCTTGCCTCTGTTAACAGTGAATGATAATAACATGTTTTTTGTGTAGCTATCTAAAAGGCTGTTCTCTGGGTTATGGTAATTGTTTCAGTGCAGTCCACAAAAGGCATAATTGAATGTAAATGGAATAATTAGAAAATGGCTCCTGCAAATACCTAGGGTCTAAACACACTTGAGTTTATATGCTGCACACAAAGGTAAATAAAATCTTTTAGCAAACTGGTGTCTTGCTCTGACTGTTTAATTATTCCTCCAATGATACTTTTATATACACTAGAATACACACTGGAATATTGAGCTAGACAAAGAATTCGGTGAGTTCTGTCACGTCTACCTTCTCTAAGGCTTTGGTGACAATGATAGGCAAGGAAAATAGAAGGGAGGATGCAGTAAGGAAAAATGTCATGTCTATTCTCTAAAAAGACCTAGCAGGGGGTTGAGTTCTGTAAACAATGTAAATAATTAATCCCAAAGCTCTTTAAATCATTGTTGCCAGATTCATTTTCAATTTACACCTTCACTAGCATAGTTTATATTTAGGTTTACTGGAGTGTTGACAGGGTTTTCATAGTCTAAAGGATATCTTTTTAAGCTCTAAGAATCTCAAAAACTCACCAAACTCATAGTCCTTCCTTCCCTGTTAAACTGCCCGTAGGTGGATTCAGTGCTATAACTGCAATCTTTTCTATCAGATCCTGTAAACCCAGTTTCTCAGCCCAAGACAGAGGACAAGCTTTTCATTTCTAAGAGTCCTATTTGTCAGGGACCGTCCCACCTTTTTTACAAAGCCCGGTTTGCAAATTCCAAGTAGACTAAATGATTGGCAAAGTTCAGCCGTTCATTCTCTTGAATTTGCATAAAAGAACATTTAGAATAAAAAAAAATTAGGAATACAAAATAAGCATTTTGCTGCAGCTTTAAATTTGAACACAACTCATTTGTGTCATATTTACTCAGCTTCTGAGTTACATTTGTCAGAGAGATGATTAAGGCTAGACTGTCACTGTCCTATCTTGGATGAACAGGAGACCAAGGGGGAAATCAGAATCATTTAGGGGAGCCAAGAAGACTATTTTACTCTTCCATTCTGCAAAGAAGGAAAGAGAAATAGTGAATGGAAGAACTCAGGACTTCCGTGTGCTGGTTACGGTAGCTGGCTTGCAGAGACACCAATAAACTACTCCGTATAAGAGTGAGATAATTCTCCACAGTCTGGAAGAGGTAAGAAGGGCAAGATTATGTCCAGAATTTAGTCAGCCATGTGTTCATGCTCTACAGCCGCTGCTATACAGCATTTATTCTGGAAGCTTACAACCAACATAAAGTGAATTAGCAGAGACAATACTAATCTAACTTTCTTTTGTTTCGTATTCTTTCTCTTTTGTTTCCTTACGGGTCTGGATGCTGCATTTCCTTATGCTACTAAAATGTTCTTCACTGCAGTTTTGCTACAGTTGGCAGTTGTCTGCATTACGGTGCAGCATCATTACCCAAGGAAAGTTTTCTGTTCTGCAGCTTCAGTGGCACATTTTCATTAGCCTTTGCATGTCTCTTTGGAACAACACAAGCTTCGTAGAAGTAAACAGTGTCTTCTCAGAACAAGCATCATGGACACAATTGCCAATCCTTTGTCTTTAAAAAGAGTATGCCAGAAATATTTCTGAGAACTAAAAATATCAAGGACAATATCAACCATGGATGCTTTATGCTTACAAAATGCCAAGAGTATAAAAATGCAAAATATTGTCTTCATAACAGTATGCAGATTATATTATTAAAGGCTAAAAACAAAAGATGTTTTCAGTCTTAAGGTTCATTTTTAGGATTGTCTATGGTTAAAATGACAGAAGGTTGAAAACTGGCTTGAGAAATACTCTCCATTTTGAGTAACCTGTAGAAAAGAACTTTCTTGATCTTTGCAGTTTTACATTTGGGGAATGAGGGTCGAGAATAGATTTTTAAGTGCTGTTCAAATCATTCAAGTCAGAGTTTAAACACTTTCAGCATGTTTTCCTGTGGCAATTCTCTCACAAAGAGCAGTGTTATCCACCATGATCCAAGCTAAACCAGAACTCCCCATGTTGCAATCCTGTATTCATTACATAACATTAGCTTCCTCTGCTCTTTGAGATCTGAGTTCACATCTGAAAAGTTCCTCAGGACCATTGATTAGGAGGATTGTGTATTCAGCAGCTGAAATTCTTAAAAGAAGAGGATCCATTATATCTGTTTCTGCCTTGCTGAGCCGAATGAAAATATATGGCTACATATTTTAATGTTTAGGTGTGAGTCAGACTCCTCTAAAAATACCAGACGCAGTTCAGTGCTTTGATTTCCCTTCCACTAAAACGAGCAGAGTTTTAGAGAGTAGGTATGAAAATAGCACCAAACCAGTTCTATTCTCTAAAGGGCCTTTGATCATGTAATAACCCCTCCTGCAGGAAATCCCTTGATGGCATGTTTTCTCACTTATTACCTTCCCCAGACAATACTTAAACAGAATTGAGTTAACAAAATGAAGACAAAGACAGATTATTAGACATTAATTCTGCTTTTCACTCTCATTTCCTAACTCCCTCCCTGCACAGCAGCTACGCAAATCACTCTTCACAGTACCAAATAAATGTTCCGTGAATGTAATGTTCTTCACAGTAGAGGAAGCACAAGCAGCCCAGGCTAAAGAGGGAAAGCTACAAATGACATAATGTAGCTTGCAAGCAGATATCAAGATGGACTGAACAGTACACCACAGAGAATTACACCATGATCACAGATTCTCCTGTGTTAAAAAAAAAAAAAAAAAAAGAGAAAAACAAAAGAAAAAAAAAAGGAAAAAAGAAATAAGAAAAAAAAAGGAAAAAAAGAAATAAGAAAAAAAAAGAAAAATAAAAAAGAAAAAAGAAACAAGAAAAGAAGACAGACAGGGGAGGAAGGCCTCACTCAAGGCTGGTCAATCTTCTCTGCATATTATTTCTGCAGGTTATGTGCATAATTTCATTAATCTCTTTCTTCCCCTTTGTTTCCATTCTAAGGTGAAGCTCCTGTATGTTTCCTCACTGGAGAAGTAATAAGAAACAGCATGAAGATCAAAGAGTACCTTCAGGTCCTTCTCTTACAAGCTCACAGTAGTGCAGAGGCTCTGGCTGTTTCTGCAGCAGAGATGTCCCATGCCCTGGCGGCCACAACAGACACCTCTGGCTCATTTCGCTTGTGCAGAAGTCTATCTGCAGATTATCTTAAGTCTGTGGTGTATCTAGAGCTCTGTGAAAAATGGGCAACAGGGTGCTCTTTTCCACTCAGCAGGGCCAAAAAAGAACTAATATCCTTTTGGGAGATGGGGGTGCTAAAGAACTGTTTGAATAAAAAGGGATCATGTTCTCGAATCTTAATTACTGATAAACCGTGTTTAGCACAAAGCTTGATTTATCAAACAGGAGCCTTGAGAGTATAAGGCTTTAAATCAGACTTTGGTATACGCTGAATCAACATCAGGATTTCTGTAATGGAAACTACATAATCATACCATCAGCCAGATCTGGGTGGAGTTCACGCAACTTTGGTCAGGGTCAGACACATCTACAGTGCAAGTGGAATTGGTTAGGCTCATTACGTGTTTCCTGGAGATTTCTCCATCTCACTGAACAGAGCCACTTATTACCAGAGATTCACGGAGGTTTTGGAGCGTGTCCAGAAAAGGGCAATGAAGCCAGTGAGGGATCTGGAGAACAAGCCTTATGAGGAGCAGCTGAGGGAACTGGGGTAGTTTAGTCTGGAGAAAAGGAGGCTCAGGGCAGACCTTATCACTCTCTAAAGCTACCTGAAAGGAGGTTGTAGTGAGGTGGGTGTCAGTCTCTTCTCCCAAGTAACAAACAACAGGACGAGTAAATGGCCTCAAGTTATGCCAGGGGATGTTTAGATTGGATATTAGAAAAATTTCTTCACCGGAATTGTTATCAAACTTTGGAACAGGCTGCCCAGGGAAGTGGTGGAATCACCATCCCTGAAGGTATTTAAAAGACGGGTAGACGTGGTGCTTAGGGACATGATTTAGTAGTGGTTTTGTCAGTGTTAGGGTGATGGTTGGATTAGATGATCTTAAAGGTCCTTTCCAAACTAAACGATTCCATGATTCTATGATTCTACAAGAAAGACATTGCGAGTTTAAATCTAGTTATCATTGGTTTCATTTTTTCTGTGCACAGAAACCAAGCTACAGAGTAACAGTCCCACTTTCTCATAAGGACAACTGCAAAATGATTTTCACTTTATGTTTCTGTTGCAGAAGGTGTCACTCTTTTGTCTCCTTTTTTACAGAAATGAGACATGGATTTTTCTTTCTGTCCAGAAAATGTAGTATTGTTATGCATTAACTGAGATACAGCTTCTGAAAAACTAAGGCTATCTATATTTACATACAAAAGTGTTCTTCAAGCTAGGAGAATGGTAGCTGGAAAAACTGTATAAACTTGAAAGAGGCACCTGGTCTGCATTAAAGAAAAATAAGTATTGCTACATTTCTGTCCCAGGGAGAGTCTGGATAGAAAAATCTGAAGATACCAAGGAAGAACAGATATGGAATAAGTGAGTTTTACACAGTTCACAGTTCTCTCTTCCAGTGATAAAGAAAGGAAGAAGAATAAATAACAAGGAAAAGAAGAGCAACAAAAAAACCCGACAGTGACAAAAAATAAAACATGACCTGAAAACCTGCTCCTCCAAGCAATATAACAACATACTTTTGGGGGCACTGTAGAGACTTTATTTTTACTTTGCCCAGGAATGTTTATTATTTGTAGTTGTGGGTATCCATGTTCCACTACACGAAACAGGAATTAAATTACTAATAGCCAAAGATTGCTTTGGAAAATGGCATTGTGTTTAAGATGGTCCAGAGAAGGAAAATTCTGATTCAAAACCATTCCAAAGTGGTGATGCTTTCAGTGTTTTTTTCTGTCCCAAAACTGAGCATATGTGGTGGGTTTCCCTGTGCTCTGCTGCAGCCACCTCACTCCATTTTCAGTGTTCCAGCTGCAAACAAGTCAGAGGGAGAATTGTGTCCTCAGACTGAATGGTGCAGAAAACCCGTATTTGGCTGGCGTGAGCACCTGATACCCTTCCACGCAGGGAATGTAGGCAGAGCAACTCTGGGTGCTTATTAGTAGAGATGCTGGGGGGGGTGGGGGGGTGGGGGGGATGGGGATGGGGATGGGGATGGGGTGTCACCTGCTGCAGGATGCCCCTTCCCAAAACAGCTGTGTGTAGGAGGGCCAGTATCCAGGCCAAACAGGTACCCCAGCCTGTGATGCCAGGGCCAGGCCTCACATTACTAAAGTTGTGCTACAACTGACACAGCCCAGCATCATTTTCTAATTCCCTTCCAGCGCAAAAATGTGTGCTTGCATTATTTCTGTCTCAACTTGGGGGAAAAAAAAATTTTACAGAAGAGGAGACTAGATTGTTATCATTGCCTACAGCAGTTGGTTGTGATAATACATAGCTCACTTAAGGCTTCTCATGAGCTGGAAACTCATCTTCCCTCCCTCCTTTTCATTTTCAGTTAGTTTTCTGCAGGAGCAGAGATCCTTCTCATCGTACATCCACTCAAAAAAAAAAAAAAAAAAAAAAAAAGAAGATATATGATGACCCAAAGGAGTGAATTTGGTAAAAAGGCTAGAAAATGGAGAAAGAAAAGAATCTCTCCTTTTAACAGCAACCTGGATTTATGCTGCATTCAAATGGCCGTGAAACCACAATACAACCACATTAAGTAAGGATTTAGGAGACATACCTTTTGTCTAAAGGAACAGACTTTTTGTCTAAATTTAGGCAATTCACTTTTCATTGTGTCACTTACTCCATTCTGTAAATGGGAAAGCACTACTCTGATGTCATTATGACAATGGAAATATTAATGCCTGTTAGGAAAATGTCCTGGTTCCAGCAAGGATGGGGTTAATTTCCCCAAGGAGCCGGCAGGGGAGGCAGGTATTCCATACCACGTGACCCATGCCCGGGCTATAAGAGGCGTTAGCCGGGGAGACGGGGCAGTCGCTACTTGGGGGTGGGCTGCGGCGGTGCGGGTCTAGTCGGCGCGCTTCGGTACAGTAATCGCGTTCTTATACTCCTTTATCGGTGTTATTGTTTTTTTTCTTTCTCCTGTCCTTTACCTGTTCTGTTAAATTACGTTATTTCAACCCACGAGTTTTGCCTTTTTCTGCTGATTTTTCCCACGGCTGTGGGAGTTGAGCGAGTGGCTGTGTGGTTTTTTGAGACTGGCTGAGGCCAAAACCACGACAGAAAATCAAACACTTTAATGAAGATCCCTACTGGAAAATACATTAAGTAAAACTATTACGGGGAAAGTTAGACCAAAAACTTTGTTTACAGGCATTGAGGAACACAAAATATATCTGCATCTCCAACAGATGGAGATATAAAAATATGAGTAAATTTAATCCACAAGCTGTTTTAACAGTCTCCAGTATGGAAAAAGGATGTTAGTTACATCTTTGAAAACTTTAAAAAAAAAAAATCCATAGTTTTGAGCAATTATTTCAGAATTATAACAAAAATTATCCAGAATTTAGTTACCTGAAAGTCTTTAAAGAAACTGACACACCACAAGAATTTTGTAATTAGGCTAGCAGACAAAAATGGAGTCAATTGTAATTAGGAATCATCTAGATTATTGAAAAGGAAATTTAAGAGAATTAAGATGAAATCTCTTATCTCCCACATGCTGGTTATCTGACAGGTTTAAAGAGAGATTCGTGCAAGTTTAGACATAGGATTAGAGATTGCTAATCAGAAGCTAAAACAAAAAAGTTTCACTCAAGAATAGGCACTTATCTGCATTTTTATACACTGAATTCTAATGAGTGCCTTCATGCCAGCTCCTTAGTGGATTAATCAATACTTACATTTTCATGCCATATTTATAATTTTTAGATCTATCTTCTTACACATTTTAAAATAAATAACATAAGCTTCAGTTGCTTATCCTGTTTATCTTCACAAAGTCATTTGTCACTTTAAAAAGAGACAGCAAAATCATAAAATGGATCTTCCTAGGAGGCCGAGAAAGTAGGCTTCATGTAACAATCAGTGCATCTGTATATATAGTCCATGGAAAAAACCCACCGTTTCAATATATGAGTAGGCCTTGAGGAACACAGGTAAGTGCGGACTAATACATACCAATTCCCGTAATTTACCAGTCCAAATATTTTGTAAAAATTCCCATTGTTTTCATTTATGTTGGGAAAGGTGTAAGATAAGTGGCGTGATTATAGCATACTTGCTTACCTTCATAATGAGTTGCTATGAAAAATGGTTGACCAGTGACAGCATCCATTTTAAAAATTAATCTATGCCACCAATGGGGTGCTGAAGTCACTGGGCTCAGATTCAATTATCTAGTTCTCAACCTTTTCTTAACAAGTGAAATACATAAACCTGGTTAAAATCAAAGTCTGTAGAATTTAGGACATTCAAGCAAAGCTCACACTGTTCAATTTTTAGTGTTAAAGATGTCAATATTAATTATAATGCATTAAGAGCCCAGCATCCCAATAAACAGATGGGAAACTGGGTCATTCAATTATATCCTAGAACCAGACTCCTTGTGGTTCATCTAGTATGTATTCATCCATGGATAGCTTGTTACAAAGACCATACTTCATTGTATTTTCCATTTAAAATATAATGTCACCTTGTAGTGTTTTTTTCAGAGTAACAGTTTAAGAATAGCTAATTGATTTATGATATTGTTTGTGTTTTTTTACCAGCTTCCAAGGAAGTCCTGGTAGGCAGGTGTGTAGTTAAACTGAAGTCCCAACATCTTTGTAGTCATATCACATTAATATTGTTGTCTAAATAGCAAAAGACATAACAGACGTACTGCTGATGTGTGGTGTAATTGAACTTGGTCTTGTCAAAACAATGTTGGTAGTACAGATTTTTGATATTACAGAGGGCCCAAACATATTAAGGAGAGCTAAACAACTGGTATCCTGGAAGTGGATTGTCAACTCAAGTTAATGCGATGTCATCACATAAACTTCTTGGACCAGAATATCTTGGAGGCAAGATAGATACCATTCTGAGAAAACACTTAGCTTTTCTTCTTATCACTATTATGTAATGTTTGCATTTTGTTAGCATTCCATCTTTGCAGGCACTCTACATAAACACAAAGGTTAAAACCAAAACCAACCAAACAAAACAAAAAGAAATCCAGTTACCAGGACAAAAAAAAAAAAAAAAAGTGGAGAAAAAGCAATTAAATTACATGAAAAATGAAATTTTTGTTATGAAACTCAGCCTGATGATAACAGGTATCACAGGTTCACAAGTAGAATATGAATTCATTCATTGTCTTGTAGAAACTAAAATGATCCCTATGCTTCATAGGCAATTTCTGGAGTGCCGTGTTAGACTTGGGATTCCTATAATGTGAACCTATGTACAGCAGGAATAAAGAAAAGGAAAAAGAAAGTCTAGCGATCTGAATATAATACCCATCACCAGAGAAGAAAGCTTTGAACTGAAATGTGGATGACTGATAATTTCAATAGTCTGGTTATAGTTTGGTTATTTTGATTCTAAGGGCCATGCGTTATCTCCCTCAGGCTAGATTCTGGCCAAAGATCAACTGTCTGCAGAACATTGTACTGATCTTAAAATATATAGTGACAAGCAAGAGTCCAGAGCAAGTAGCAAGAAGATTTGAGTGATTTTGGGAACTATTAATTTAAAAAAAAAACCGAAAAGATAAAATGAAAAGGCCTGATAAGATTTATCAAACAGAACTGCAACTATAGCTGTACTTCAACTATGCCTCTTAGACACTTTCTTCTGAACATCGGACTGATTTAGATAATAGCAGCTATTTCAATTTCTTTTGATAATTTGAAAGCTACACATGTGCTTCTGCAGTTACCAAGTTCATGTGAGTCTGTGATTTAAAATCCTACTATCTGAGAGCTTACTCAGTCATAGAATAGTATTCTACTCTAGAAAAAGCTGCTGGATCTCATGAAGCTTGAACAAAAGGTTGGTTTGGTTTGTTTTTTTCCCCCATGTGTCAGAAAACTTTGCTTCAAAACTTTCAGAGAAAAAGATGAAAACATGCCCATTAATAGGGTATGCTGAAAGTGGCTATCTATTTTGAAGCAACTAAACAGTCTGACATGTTTCCAAACAGAACTGTGGACCAGTTACTTTCAGTCACCATGTTGCTCGCTCTAAGGTAGTGAATGCTGTCCATCATGTGTGCAGAGATTAATTTTTCTTAGTTTCTTTACACCTAATCAGAGAAGTCACTAAACTTTGAAGTCCAACTGGACAGATATTTAGTTGTGGTTCTATTGGGGTTTTTCAGAAATGACTCAGGAGCAAAAAAAAATGTAAAAAAAATATATATTTTGTGTTATATATTAAGCAGAGGCCAGGATATTTTTAGTATTGAGTAAGAGTTCTAAGTGAATGAAGATGAAAGCATATTGCAGATGAAAATGAAAGGATATTTATGGCCTGATGGGAAGTTCATAATTTGTTTAGCATGTTGCAAATTGCAAGTAGATTACCTTTTCAGGCAACTGGAAGCCTCGTGTTTGCAAAGCCTTCAAGTCCTCATGGGGACTTGAAGCACCCTGAGACAACACAGAAGGGCAAAGTCAGCCCAGGAGATTTCTACTGTGCTTTGATTCCTGACATGGGTGATGGAGGAGCCAAGAGGAGAGGTTCTCTGCTGTATCTCATACTCAAAAACATGCAAGAATAAGGGTAGGGGACAGCATTGGCTGCAGGTGATGGGTTTCAGGATTCTGAGGGAAGAGGAGCAGGGCAAAAGGTAGGATAATAATCCTGGATTTCAGGAGAGCAGAAATTGGCCTTTGGCCTTCTAAGACCTGCTTGGAAGAATCCCAAGGAAAGCAGCCATGGAATGCAGAGACACTGTTACAAATGCCAAAGTCCACCTGGATTGAATCTGGCAAGCATGATGAAAGGCAACAAGAAGATTTTCTACAGCTATATCAACAGCAAAAGGAAGACTAGGGAAATCATGGGATGGCTGCAGAATGAGGGTGGAGGCCTGGTGACAAAGGAGAGGGAGAAGGCAAAGTACTCAGTATCTTCTTCATTTGGGGTCTTTATGGTTAAAAATGGCCTTCAGAAAAGGCAGGTCACTGAGAGCAGCGGGAAAGTCTGGAGAAAGGAAGACTTACCCTTGGTGGACGAGGATCAGTTTAGGGAACATTTAAACAAACTGGACATATATAAGTTGATTTGATGAGGTGCACCTGCAAAAGCTGAAGCGGCTGACTGACGTGATTGTGAGGTCACTCTTGATAATTTTTGAAAGCTCATGATGGTTGACAGAGATGCCTGAGGACTGGAAGAAAGCAAATGTCACTCTTACCTTCATGAAGGGCAGTAAGGAGGATGTGGAGAACTACAGGCTCATCAGCCTCGTCTCCATTCCTGGGAAGGTGATAGAGCAAATCTTCCTGGAAAGCATTTCCAAACATATTAAGGACAAGAAGGTGACAGGAAGTAGTCAGCATGGATTTACAAAGGGGAAACCATGTCTAAACAACCTGATAGCTTTCTATAATAAGACGACTGGCTTTGTGGATGAGGGAAGAACAGTGGATGTTGTTTATTTTTACTCTAGCAAGGTTGTCTTCGTTATCCCCCATAACAACCTCATAGACAAACTGATGAAGTTATGGACTAGGTCAGTGAACAGTAAGGTAGATGAAAAACTGGCTCAACTGTCATGGTCAAAGGGTCGTAATCAGTGGCAGAAAGTCCAGCTACAGGCCTAACTAGTGATGTACCCAAAGAGTCGATACTGTGTATCATATTTTTTAACATCTTAATTAAGGACCTGTATGATAAAACAGAGCATCCTCAACAAGTATCCATGTTACACAAAGGAGGAGTGATTGATAAAGCAGGTGTTTGTGCTGCCATTCAAAGGGAGCTCAACAGGCTGGAGAGAGGGGTCCAATTCTGGGCTCCCCAGTAAAAGAGAGACAGAGTGAGTATGGCCCGCAGTGAAGGGTCACAAAGATGATTAAGGTATTGAGCATCTGTCGTATAGGGAGAGGTTTATACACCTTTGACTCCTCAGCCTGGAAAAGAGAAGGCTCAGCAGAATATGATAAGGAGGAAGATGGAACCAGACTCTCAGTGGTGTCCAGTGAGATGATAAAAGGCTGTGAGCAGAAACCGAAATGCAAGAAGTTACCTAAAAAGTGAGGGGAAAAAAATCTTTCATTTTGATCTGTAAGTGTAATTGAACACTGGAAGCAGAGAGGTTATGGAGTCTCCATCCTTGGAAATATTCAAACCTGACTGGACGACATCCTGGGCAATCTTCTCTAGTTGACCCAGCTTTGAACAGGTGCATTGGGCTTGACAGTCTCCAGAAGGCCCTTTCATCTGGGGCATCTCTGGACTCGACAATTCAAAACCTCAATGATTCTTTGATTTTGTGAGTCTTTGATTCTATAAAAGATGCCTCTATGATAAGCCCACAAGTAATTTTTACTTAACACACACAATTTCTAACATAGATATTAATGCATAGAATGGCTTGGCAGATGGACATATCAGAAAATGTATTGATCTGCTTGAGTGTAAATGGCCCAGACAGTTAGCATAAAGAAAATTATATAATTACCGTCACTGTGTTACATTCCTTTCCACTCCCTGGGCTTAACAGCCAACAATCCACTTGTGGGAGATTGACAAGAGTCAATCTTCAGGAAAAATCCATCATAAAGTTTGAATTTGTACCTTCAAAACCAAATCATCGCAAATGTGGTCTGTGGTGGATGATGTAGCCCCAGGACCATTAGCAACAGCTAACTTCAGTGTTTTCATATAATTTTTCAGGTAAGTTTAATGGAGGACTAAGTATCTTATTTCCTCCAAGCAAAACTCCTACAATCATGGCAAAGAAGGAACTCTAAGATTTTTCCATTATTTTTAGCTCATACGAGATTTCCTAAGTAGTTAGAAAAACTATGCACACATTGTATGACAAGAAAAGAAAGGCATTCTTTTGGATCTGAGAATTCCCAAAAGACATGTCTATGTATAATTTTTAGTGCACACTTCAACATTCAGAAAAATAAAGTTCATCATTACAGAGTGGCTTTCCTTGAAGAAGAAAAAGGTAAAAGAGAAGGCTGATATGTTTGTCCTCAAGATCAGATGAATCAATTGGTTCCTTTCATTTATCTGCAGTCAGCATTTTTCTCAAATTTCCACAATTCTGTCATTCCAGTGGTTACAGAAAGCTAGTGCTGTTGGATAGGAACAAGAGGAAGTATTTCTTTATTTTTAATTAGAATTACCTTTCATAGAAAATTTCTAGATGTCCATAAAATAATTGATATAATAAGATTGGCATAGATTTTGACAATGAGAGGATTGTTGATCTAAGTCGGTAGAAACTATGAAGGAAGGCAGGGTGCCTGGTGTTCCACTTAACAAATTGCTTAATAATAGCTTTTTCAATCCTAAACCAATTAAAAGTTCTCTTTCACAAAGCTCATCCTGCATATAATTTTTTTTATGTGTCAACCTAATTTTTCCATTTTTTATATAGCTGATTTCATATTAAAACCTTTATAGAAACTATGTGAACATGATATTCTATATCCCTATACCCCAAATATATATGGAAATTTCCTGTAAGATGAGTCAGTGTGATAGCTCCTTTGGGTTGGTTTTATTATTTTTATATTTTTATTATTCTATTGCTGTAGTGATCAGGATTTCAGGCAATGAGCTAAAACGATATATTACTAGACTGGCAGTCAATCAGATCACTATCACTTCAAACATCATTTAAGAAGATCTACTTTTTTTATTATTTGTATAGCTCCATAGATCATGGTGCTACATAGAACAAATCAAAGACAGATTTCCTGCCCCCTAAGAGCTTACAGTCTAGGCAAGTACAAGAACAACAGGAGGAGATAACACAGGCAGGGGACAGAGAGGGGTGGTAAATGAAAAGAAGGACAATTAGATTACAGTCACATGAAACACTAGTGTGTTTACCTTGGTGGATACAAACTGGGGAGATGAGGTGCTTGAGTAACTTTATTTTTAATTAGAACTACATTTTATAGGAAAACCAGAAGAAAAGGACTTTGAAAAGAAATTTGAAAGTGTCAGAGGTGTGTGTAGGAAGGCAGAGAGGCAAGACTGGAAGGGAACAGGACACTAACATATTTGAGGTTGGAAAGCAAGGATCTTGGATGACAGAAGATTCAACCTCAGCGACCCTTTCTTTTCCTACATGTCTTCGAAAATATGACAAAAAGCACAATTGCTCCTGTATACCTAAATGCAGGCTGGTATCTTATTTTGTCTTTATTTGCCTATCAGTACACATTTGGGGGTGTATTGGACAAAATCTTGATTCCTCTAAAGTGGAAGTTTTGACACTACTTTCAAAGTAGTCAGCATTTCAATCATCATATTTTGTGATTGTTGATGTATTTGGAGACTTAAGTATTTGGAAACTCTAATATATTTGGAGACTAAATGAAGTTGCGTCTAAAGTACTTTATTTTTCTAATATAATTAATATAATATTAATACAAAAATTATTTTATAGCATTATCTTTTACCTCTATATGCCGTTATCTCTACTCATGACCCCTTTTCCCTGAAAACGTGTTGATTTTGTAGAATATAAGGGCATTACTCCTACTGCTATTTCAGGCTTTGGATTTTGGTGGGTTGTTTGTTTTTTTTTTTTTTTCATAATTTATGTCTTTTCCATTCGGAAATATTAACTAGTAAGTGTAGTAGGGCCAAACAAGGTTATTTTTTTTTATTGGAAGACTCTATGGATGAAACCAGGAAGGATTATTGCACAGAGACTCAAGTAATATAAACACGAAAGAAAAGGTTCTTTCAAAGCTATACTGAATTCAACTGAAAATTGAGATAGAAACTTCAGAGAGTAATATCTCATACAAAACCTTCCAGATACTCCCTAGATATGTTTGTATTTGCATTTATGCAACAGGAGAGAACACTATGAAATGGCCCACTGATGTCTATAATCGGCCAAATCCATTTTTGCTACCAGTCCTTCACAAATGACATTTATCAAAAAACTAAAGGGTTTTTTGTCATTTATACTGCAATATCCCTGTAATTACCTATTGCTATATAACGATGCTGAGGCAACCTGAAGGTGTAAATTGTGTCTTGAGAATCCTTAAAGTTTATCAACACCTCTCCGCCTTGAAACAGATACAGTAAAAAAAATAAAATGTCCTGTTCAGTTTTTACCTCCAGTTGTCATCCACCACATAGCACCATATAATTGAGCATAACTGCGTGAAAAGTCTTCTCTAGAGTGACATTCAGAGTCAGTCAGAGAAGCACCTATCATCCTGTCCTAGGAAATCATCAAACTAATTGAGCTATTATATGAAACCACATTAAGCAGTTACGTACAGATTCTGAATCTTCATGGGCCAGATACTCACTTGATTTCAGCTGTTGTAGTTCCATTGATTTTAATAGCAGTACAGAAGTTTATATTACATGAGAATTTGGGAATTTGGGACTAGCCATTCAGAGGCCTTTCAAAATGAGGAAGTTTTCTTCTGAACTGAGTGTTTCCTTCAGAACGGTGAAGGGAAAATCAACCATTGAGCTTTTTGGAGTGAGAAACTACCAGTAGTATTCTCTGCTGCTTTGGGGGTCAACTCTTTGTTAGTAGTTTTTCCTTAAATGTCTTAAATTTCTGTGAAAAATACAGAAATAATTACTAATGCACAACGAAGTAACAGTATGAATTAGTGCATGATTTTTTTAAAAAAAAGCCATTATCCTACTATGAATCTGTGGAGCCATGCATTTGCAGTCTTGACTTTAAATACAAATCTTCAGTTACTTTGCATATTTCCCTTAATAATGGAAGGCTGAAATTTTCACTGAAATCTTAAATAAGCCACACTACTTCTGTGTTACGATTTTTGTTCCATGGGGTACTTTGGCCCAGTAAAACATTTGGGACATATTCTGCATTCACACTTAAATTTGGCTCACATAAAGCTTAATGAGAATTAGTTATATGCATCAAGATGACAATGGAATCCTGCTTATTTCAACACCCTTAATGGAGAAAAGAAAGGTTTGTTTAAATATAATACAGCATTTTATTACATGATTTTACAAATTTTATTGTAAATCATCAATCAAATGCAATAGCCATTTTTTTTTCCATTCCAAACCATCATAATTTCTTTTCATTGTGTTGTATGACAGTTACTTTCTTCCCCTTTGTATTTTAGAGAATTAACTTAAACTTAAACATGTATTACGTAAGCATCCTCATTTTCAGAATCTTTGCTGAAGATGTTTTTATCTTGTTTATGCTTCAGACAAAGATAAACTGTTCTTTGTTATCACATAAATGGTGATGAAACTCTCACAAATACAAGAGAATTTTCTTTCTCAGTCCCTGTTTACAATGGAAATGGCCAGCTCAGTCTCTATGAAGATCTATGAGAACTGGGTAGTAGACACAAACCTCCCCCTTCCCCCCAAATTTCATTATATCATTTCTACAATTTGAATGATATATCTTATACTCCTGTGTTAGAAAGATGATGATAAGACTAAAATAACTCCCAGTAAACAAAGGATCTCATTACTCACCAATGACTGATTATCTATAATTTTAAAGTTGGGTGTTTTTTTTAAAAACTAGTCAAATGAATTATTTTCCATATAAAGCCTGTCTTCATAATCTTTTTTGGTTCACATAACATTCCTATATATCCCATCCTATACATTTTTTGTTGAGATACAAATAAATTTACAGGAGACGGAGGTGCAAGATTCAGCATCTGTAGGGTAGTATTTCAAAATGTTATGTCCAGGAACTTACCACAGGCAGGACATATAAATTAGCTTTGAAGCACCTAAGAGCCAGATCCTGCAACAACTTATCACAATGTGCGGTACTGGCTTCTCTCAGAAATCCCAGCAAACTCCCTGGCCCCACATTTAGTGGCAAGAATCAGCATGATAGGGCACTGAGCTGAGGCTAAGTACCAGTACTGACACAAGTACTGTACATGTGTTGCTCAAATCACACAGCAAAAACAAAACAACTAAAACTGACATAATTTTAATGCTTTTTTTTGTTTTTAATTTTGTGCATTGGATTCAAACAGCAAACTGAGTGCACTTTAACTGTTATCACAATGTGGTCAAGAGGTCTGTGTCTTTTACCATTTACACACAATTGTTCATGACAGCATGTTATCAGCCTAGTGGAAAACAGGGGTGTTGCATGGTAAGCAGTGGTGGTAGTGCACCTATTTTTTATATTATCTAACTTGAAAATATGTCTCTTCTAAGATTCCTTTTTCTTGATAAAAATAGTTTTCACCAAACGTTGGTGGTGCACAAGCACTACCATTCATGCTTGGCATCACACCCCTGACAGAAACACATGTTCTTATTTTGTTGATAAAAAGTATTACAAAAATTTCCATACAAAAACTATTTTCATAGAAATCTTGCATTTCCACAAATAAACCTGAACATTTTTTTTTTTTGAAAAAAAAAAAAAACTGCTCAAGAATTTTGTTCATTTAGTACTGTGACTGTATTGAAAAATGCAGTCCTCCTTAAAGTTCTCCACATTCACTTCTTATTAGGTGACCCATCCCACTTCCAATATTAGTGAGAATTGCACAGGCTCCATTGAGTTCAATTAGTAGCAGGAACAAGGGTTTTAAAACCCATTCAGGCTAAAATGCAAGCCCTCTATGTGTGAAATACACTGCTTCCCACCCCCCTCCCTCTTTTCACAATTAAAAAAAAAAAAAGTAATTGCTTATATCTAAAGGTTGTAAGATACATTCCTTTGTACTAAGGAAACTTTCATTCATCTAAAAATTGGGTCAAAATTATGGATCTTTCTTTGTTTATTTTTTTAGATCAAAGTTCCAGACCAGGTAAATTTAAGTTACTGATTTTTTTTTTAATTATTATTTATTTACTTAGTTCAGTGACACAGACAGTCCAAAAAGCAGGTGAGCATCCTCATATATATCCTTCTATTCATGGGATTCATTTTTCTTCACTTCGATATTTCTCCCATCTGGGAAGCTCATATCGCCTTTCCAGATGATAGTTTCAGTCTACCAGCAGTTACCAACTCTTCTATGCTTGAAAGTTCAGAAGAACATACGGTTTCTTGTTCCACTACAGTTCTGAGATATTATTTTTACTAGACTCCTTCCGTAGTTAGTGTCATCTCGGACATTTATTCTCCATCTCCTGGCAACCGTTGAACTTCAAAAGGAACCTGTAATTTCTCACTGAGACTGCATTTGAAACCAGCCACAAAACTCACATGGAACATTCATTCATTCAGAATGGTGGAAACCCATGACGAACAGTGTAACCCCGCATAACTTGGTTGATCCATGATGCTTGTGATTCGAGTCTGGCCATTGCAACTGCTGAGATCACAGAGTCTCTAGTTCATAGACACAGCGGCATGAGGTAACTCATTTTATTTTGCACAGGTTGCATATTTCCACAGGAAACATTCTCGCAAGGTTGTTTGGAAAAAAGACGACAGTTTGTGCTTGGGGTATTTGGCTTCCCAGCTCTATGCCATGGTTTCTTTACCCGGCAACCTTCTGTCGTTAAACGTGTGCATGTTGATAACTTCTTCTGTTTTCACAATAACGGGGGCCTGTGGCTTGTGTTTTAATCGACGCTGACACTTCAGAGACATCCTTAGCTCCTCTATCATGGCACTACAGAAGGACCTCTACAGAGTGAAAGAGAGGAAGAAGAGAAAAAACTATCTGTAAGAAATGTTTAGCTGCGATGTCTAGAAGCAGATTCACTCTATTGGCACAATCTTGTCAGTCCTGTTAGTTTGCTTTGTCTCAGCCTGGATTTCATAACAAATTGCTGTCTTTTAAATATGCATCACATAATAATTACAATGACTTATTAATCTGTGATGATTCAGTGAAAAAATCACCTTGTCTCTATAATTATTTATCTGGCAGCTACAGCCTATGGATGAATATGATATATAAAAATATTTCAAACAGATGTTCTACTGACATAGGTTGGCATGTATATTAGGTATTGAGTAAAATCTCCTTTCCATATTTCAAAATAATAATAATTTCATTTGTGTGTGTTTCTCAAAAAAACCCAACAAGCCTTAGTATAAGAAGTTTACCTACATTAATGTTCAAATACTGTTAGAATGCAGACCCATTACAGAAAACAAATATCCACTCCATTATTTTTAGTATCTTCTGTAGCTAAACACTTCATTTGTGATGTATATATTTGCTAAAAATATTCAGTTTCATTTATCTTTATTCATGTTATCAGAATATATTATCAGAAAAACGTTTATTAACATGTTTTCATCAAAAGCTAGATCTGCTTGTGCCATTTTACAGCGCTAGAAATTTCAAAAGTAAAATAAATTGTCCCTTATTTCCTCAGTCTGACTGAATTCTCAATAGTGTGCTAAACAATTAGCCTCTCCTCAGTGTAAGAATTGGAATATGGATGAAACATAAAAGTAAGGAAGAGGAGGCTTACTTTTGGGGTCTGTGAATTAACTACTCTTATCATATACTTTAACGTAAATGTTTCCAACTAATGGACAAATTTATTAACTAAGTAACACATCCTAGAGCCTGAGATGTTTTGATAAGCCTCTGACAATTGCTCTTACCCAAAGCAAATTTGGGGTATAATCTATCCCTTTGAATTTTGTTTTCTTAATAACTAATCTCCAATCCAGGGACATGATCTGGGAAAATAAAAATAAAAAAAATAAAGAAGATAGAACACCTAGAATTACTATAAATGTCTCTTGATCATCATTTGATCATGTGTGATTAGTGGTAGATCATCAGTCAATATATAATTGTCTACTTTATCTCCCAAATCAAGAACTCTGCTTTATTTGTAAACTGTCACATCTCCATTGTTCACACAAACCTGGAGTTTGGACATTAGATCCAGAAAATATTTAAGCACTTCACCCTACCTAGTTCTTTGGAAGCCTAAATTGAAACTGTGTTTATCAAAATCTTCATTCAGCTTCCAACGTCCAGAGTGCTGGAGGCACTCTGAGCAGTAAGGCACTCAGTTTTCCACATTAAACTTTATAGGTTTTTCATTTGGCAATAGTCAGTAGAAATTCTGCTAAACACATTGGTGCTTGGCTTGGTCCTGGATCCCATCAGAATTCACATTCAAGTTCTCCATGTGTAAGATCATCAATTCAGCAGGTGTGCTCTGAAAGGACCTAACAAATATAGTTCCTCAAAAAAAGTGTCAACTGCTAAAGAAAGATATGTGGCAGACATTACAACTTTCTTCTGTGCAGCTATTCATCAGCTGGAGCATTAGAGCTGAATGTGAGACACATTGGAGAGTGTCAATTCAATCATGTCTTCCGCCAGAGAAGATTTAAACTTCTGACTCTCAGCAAAGGGCTATAACCTACAGGCATTAGACCATTTCAAGGTAAAAACACTTGCGGTTTCCACCTACTTCTCCTGTTCTACTTTGCACGGAAGCGGTTAATAGAGGCAGAGTTGTAGAAAGGAGACAGAGAGAACGTGGGCTGTTCTGTAGATTAGGGATTATAGCACATAGTGGCAGAGAAAAGGCTTCAGTGGTAGTTCCTGTTTAAGTGGTGAATGCAATATTTTTATGTAAAATTCCGTTTAGTGCAAAAGAGTGCAAATGTAAGTTGTCTCAGTCATGGGTTAGAACTGAACCTGAACAACCCAAATCCTGAACAAATGCCTCCTTCTCTAACCCTTTTCATGAATAAGAGAACAGGCAGGTGGGAAGGAAGGGGTAATCTTACTCTGGCTGTGATACTCTTCCTTTCAAATGTTCCTTTCTCCTGCTGAGTTTGAAATAAAGGATTGACACCTCCTCAACTTATGATAGAAAGGGTTTAGCTACCTACAAGTAGGAAACGTTTAAGTTGTGAATCCAAAGGAGAGAGAGGTATATCTCTGGTGCAGAGTCAAGCACAAGTAGTCCTTCAGATGCCAAAGCTCAAGACAAAATTTGTAATTTCTGGCTGGCTAGATAGAGTGTCTTCTGCAATGGACACTCATTAACGATCCTTTTTAAAAAATGTTCTGGTGCACTAGATTGACATCCAAGACAGAATTCATGGCTTTTGTTGCGTGAATGAGGTGGCTAAAATTTCTAATTGAATGGTCTGAGCTCTAATACATCAGATCTTCATGCATAAGGTCTGTTTGCTTAGCATTGTATAGAAGGCAGGAAACTGGATGCCCTTCTTATCCAGCTGTACTTTGAAAGAAAATATTCAGTTCTCTTAGACTTTCTCTTTTTTTTTAAGGAAGTGCTGTTGCTTAACATCAGAACTGCCATTACGATTAGAAATCTGAAATTAGCCCTGAAATCTTTCAAAAGGGCAAGATTTAATTTAATATTCCCTAATGGCTTACAGGCTAACTTGCTAAGGCTTGCAGATCTTGGCATTTTCACTATGTGGGGAACCTAATGCATAACGCAGGAATTTCACAGGGAATCCATTAAGAAGTAAATGCTGCAGCTCTCAGTTTTTCACCACTTCCAGCCATTATATGGCTCTCACCTCTGGAATCAAAGACGTAACTGAAACATTCTGAGGAACATAATCTTTCTAAATTTAAAAATGGTTCATTAGCACTTAACACTTTCAAGATTGTCTCCTTTGTCTCTTTTTGCCAAGACATCTTACAAGACTTCCAAAATAGAGTGAATCCTTTTCAAGATGCATCAGTCTACCAAAACCTTTTGCAAAGATCCACAAACACTTACCAAAGGGTATAAATTTTTGCGTAATATCAGTAGGAACAGGATTACAATCAATAGCCAAGAGGTAAGAAGGTACATTCACTTAATGCCAACACTCTGCAAATGATATCCTCAAGAAATTTGCCAACACATTTTACCTGAGAATTTTACCTGGATCTGAAAACTCATTAAATGAGAAACGTTGGCAAGACTGACAGTCTTAAAAAGGCAGTTAACACAATTTTGAGATAATATTTTATCTCAAAAAATTTTCTGTTCTGTGTCTTCAAATTATTTTGTATAAATTAAGTTCATGGGAACTTACCTGCATATATTGTATTAAAATAGGGTTTAATTAATTAATTTAATTTTTTAATGTATGCTATGTATTTTAAAATATCAAATGTCAGAAAACAGCAAACACTATTAACTCCCAGACAGTACCATTGTTTTGGTAACTGGGCACTGAATAAGAGATTTTTTTTTAATTTTTTTTTGTGTGCAAATGTCATTCACTGAAATAGTCATATATTCTGAAAAAGATGAATTCAAGGATATGTAAAAGTTCATGACCAGGATCCTATTCTTCTTTGGGTTCTCATGACCAGGATCCTGTTCTTCTTTGAGTTCTATCTGAGAAATACGAGGAAGACTTTTCTGACATATTGCAAAATCATGTTCAAAAAGGTTTACAAAGGATTACTTTATGTTTGACTTTTTTTTTAATAGAAATTCTTGTCTCATTTCAATTCCGATCCTTGTACAGTCTCCATTTTCTGTACAGTTAAACTTTGTGTTCTTTTACTGTTAGGATACTACTTTTGGAATAATAACACATCAAAAAAAGCAGCAGGCCTACAATAATTTTTTTTGTGACAGATAAATGACATTTTCAGATATGATTTTAGAAAATATAATCCAATGTCTCAATTTTGAATTCAAGTGACCATTCAGATTGTTAGGGAAAAACAGTGAAATATTTACAGAACTTATAGGCTCTATTTCAAAACTGTTGTCCATCATGAAATTGAACACTTTTAGTATATATTACAAGACTCTGCTTAATTCAAGAAAAATAACCTTTTGCTCTCAACTTACCTTCCACACTGCAGGCATGTTACGAGAACATCAGTTATTATTGATTTTTCACCAACCCTTACAAAACTGTAAGTTATCTTCTTAAATGTTACCAGAAAGTAAATGCTGCCTCCAAGCCATCTTAGATATAATGAAATAGTAGAAGAGTTGAAGGAAAACATACACTTCTTCAGACTACAGTTTAGTTAAGTGCAACTGTTTTTTGCAGCAAAACAATCACTATAAAACATTAGAAAAAGAGCTGCAATTCTAAGTGGGGAGTTCAAATGTACAAAAAAAAAAAAAAAAAAACAAAACCCAAAACAAAACAACCCCAAAACCAGAACTGTAATTCTTAGCCTTTTAACACAAAGCAATTTTGAAAAAGCTCATCTCCTTAAGAAGATTAAAGAAGTAACTGATACTTCCTTCATTCTTTGCCACAGCTGACAGCTCACAAGTCATGTAGAATCAAGATAATAATTTTGCAAAATGTTACCAGTGTTTACAATATATTTGGACAGCTTGTGCCTGGCTTTACTGCCTGAGGAAAAAAAATGTCTTTGCATGTATGTATTAATAAGAAAGCTAGACAATATTTAAACATCTCATTATATTGCTTTATAGGAATTTAGAAAAAGGTAATTAGAAATCATACTAGCATTTCTTAGACACAGAATTATAAGACTATCACCATAGTTTTTGCTTTTAACAGCCTAAAAAGAGCAACAGGAAGACAGGAATGACATGCCTGCACCACTCAACATTCTGATTTAAGTGAATAATATTCAATGTATTTTAAATACAAAAATCTCCAATCGTTTGCGTTTTCATATTTTTTCCCTCTTTGATGCAGTTAATATAAAGTTGATTGTCAATGTTCCATAAAAAAAACTATAAAATTTATTCAGAAGTTCATTACGTTGTCTTGTGTGTCAGATAATATTTGAAGCCTTGTTTAATGTTCTTAAAACAGTAACAGCAGTAATCTTGCATTGTCTTGTTATGTTATGGGTCAGTGTTCTGGCATCTACTAGGATATATCAATCAAACTGGGTTTTGTCTTCTTGAAGGTAGCTGAGAATGAATGTACAGCCCTATCCTGACCCTCCCTCCTAATAAGTTTCTGCTTCCATATGACAGTCTTCCAGAATGTGTATATGGAAAACCTGTTGGTCTTAAACACCCTTGAGAGAAACATGAATCCTAGCAATATATTGACTTAAGATCACAAAGAGATGAACAATTAATGGAATGAAAATAACCTCAGAAAAAATCATATTTCATTGTAGTTAAAGCATTACCATTTCAAAAGAACATTAAAGTGTACTTGTAATGATCAGATTTTTAGGTTGCTAGTCTTAGACATGATTGTTGATCAAAGGTTGTACCCATATATATCTATATATACATAATATGTTTACGTTAAAAATATTTTGCCACAGACTTTTCTGATGTAGTACATTTTCAATCCATAGCAAGTATAATGCACAAGTACACTGCAGACTAAGTTCATGTCAATTAGCTGAACAAATGAATATATTCTCAATTTCAGATTTAGCAATTATTGATTTTTTTGGTAGAAGTAGAATGAGCAGCCCTTTTAGGAAGTTATTTTCAGGCCAAGATGTATGGGAGAATTCATCCCCTACTCAAATAAAGACAATAATATCAAGCAAAATAAAAAAATAATTCCATAAATTAAGCTTTCCTTCTGCCATAGTATCTACAAAGTGAAAACCAGTAGAGTTATTCCAGACAGCTTGCTCAAGCATGAGGTGCTTCGTCCTGTAACTGAAATGAATGCTGATTGTTTCAAGGACTTTTCTAGCTATTTTAAGGAGAGGATTAATAAGAATCCAATGGGACTGACCCTGCCTGTAACAAAACACCGAAATAATCTTCCACAGGCTGAAGAGCTCCCTGAGTTTTAGTGTTATGCAATGAATTTAGATGACATACAAGACCTCATTGTAGGCCACTTCTAACATAGATTATTAGTGTCTCTCAAGGGGACAATAAGATTTCAGCTTGCCTTGAATAATTTATCAGCTGGTGTCCAAAAAAACAATGCAGCCACTCTCAAATTTTAAAATTTATTTCCTGACAAAAAAGAACGCGCTCTGGTGGGTGACAGAGACTTCTGGTAAAGAAACTCTGAGTCCATTTAAAGTCTTCTGAAACTATTTAACCTGGTTTCCAGTCTGAGTGCAGCCTGACAGCTACACTAGTTCCTGTGACGGATGGGGAGCTCCTATCAGTGCAGAAAGCTTTTTCAAAGGTGATTTTGTTTAGCTCTGCCAGCAGCCTTTCTGGCCACCACACTGATCATGATAGTTTTCTGACTCACCTGTGGACCTAGGCTGGGGCAGATGGGATTGCACTTGTGTGGTTCCACTCTTTCCTCTCAGAGAAATCCCAGAGGATGGCATAGGGCAATTGCTCATCAGCCCCGAGGGCTCTCTCTCATGCAGGATTCCAAAAGGTTTCATCCTGTCATCTCTCCTTTCAACATGTATATGAGGCCACTGAGGAGATAATGAAATAATTTGGGCTGTGGTGTCATCGGCACGCAGATGATACACAGTCCTACTCTTTTGTCAGACCAGGATGGTGCAATCATTTTGTGCTTCCAGTACCTGGCTGAAATAGGGGTATGATGGCAGCTTAATCCCAGGGAAACAGGTGCTATGTTGGACAAGTAAAAGGGAGCATTCAGAAGATATTATCTACCCTTATTATTCAGTTCTACACCTTGTGAAAGAGACTTCTGGTCTCAGATTTCTCCAGGTTCCTAAGTCTGGTTCTGGGTTTTCAAATGGATCAGTGATGATAACTACTATTTGTCACTTGTATTTCAGTCTGTGGCAATAATTTCTACTGCAGTGAAGCTTGCCACACCAGTCTATGTCTTCTTCTAGAACATATTACTGCAGTTCAGTGTCCCTGGACAACAGCTACAAATGAGTGTCAGGTGTTTAATAAATGCTGATAGCAATTCATCGTACTTCAGCCATGTAGCTGCCGCTGAGCAAATAAATAACAGAATATATGGTACTGCCTATCTAATTTAGAATGACATCCAACGCAATATTTTAATGGTTCTGTATGTTGCAATCACAACTGTACAGGGTATTTCTCTGCATTTCAGCAGAGATGATCCTGATTGCACTAAAATCAGTCACCTGAGATCTTGTGCTTTCAGCCACTGGATGTGAAAGTTCATTCACCTGTTAAATCATTTTTGATCCTAGATCTAAATTCATTCTCTGTTCGTCCAAGGAAGGTCAGGTTTGTTGATCTTCAGGCATGGTGAAAGGAAGTGATGATGATATGTTTGGATCCTTTGGAGTATGAATCTATCTGGATTAAAATACTGTATATAACACCATATGGTTTAATTTGAAAATAAATAGTCCATCTTAGAGAGTCATTTTAGAAAATAAATACAACCTTTCTTACCTGAATTTTGCTGTATCTAAATAGCTTTTTTTTGTTTGTTGAGCTAAAGTCCACTGTACATTATTCGCTGTAAAAATTGATATTAGTTTTGTAGTTCAGTGTGATAGTATAAACAATATAAAACTTGGTATGGCCTCAAATCATATTGAACAGAGAGAGACTAATGGTATTAATTTAATGCCAACAGTTTCTACTGTTTTGGAAACACTATTACAGTCATACTGCACTACATAATATCAAAATGGGTAGCATCCATTTCTCTATAATTACATGGTTTCATATGGCAGTCTAGGATACTTTCTCAATCTGAAAGGCAGCTGGAAGTGCTGGTTTGCTGGTTGTTATTTTGCTGATTTATACAAAAGTCAAAGTAATCTAAATCAGATGAACTAAACTGTGTTTAGTACTACACTTAGCTATAGCTGATTATAGCTGATTAATTCAAAATGCAAAGATCAATATTTTTAATTAAAATATTTGTATACATGACATGCTAAAATAATATTTAGGGGAAGGCTATGAAAAATTATTAGAAAGACATAAATTTTCTATAATCTGACTTTTGTTTCCTTGAGAATGAAGAATTTTTTTTTTCAGAGGAGCCAAGAATTATATGTGAATATTTCTTCCTTCTACTGTTGAGAGAAAGTGAACTATACTTGCTATAAAATAAATGACATAGCGGTTTCCAAAAATTTTATATACAACTTCAAGTTCTTTTCAAACATAAAATATTCAATAACTCAGACCTGTAATTTAAGCCCTGATCTTCGTGTGAATATCTATGGAACAATAGTAAGCCTCCTGAGATCATATTCCTACAATTGTATTTGTGCAATGGTCAGCTTTACACACATTTCCAGCGTTTCTGTTCTTTGCTTCTTGAATGATACAAATTAAGAAATCAAAAATACCTCAGAACAAGGTCCATTACCAAATAGATATTGGTTGAGCTGCAATCAAAAATCAAAATAGAAATCTTTTTTAATGTTTTATTGTTTCCAAATGATTTTTAAAATGCCACAGTCAATCAAACTGCTTTTTTCCACTTTTTCCATTGTTGTCTTTTCATAACTGTTTTTCTGTGTTCTGAAAAGTGAGAGGTTTTGTGGACTTGATTTTGGGTTTTGTGGGTTTTGTTTTATTTTATTTTGTTTTATTTTGTTGGGGTTTGTAACAGTTTTTTCTATTAGAAAATATCCTTTAATATATACTTAGGAGGTTTCCAAGAGGGCATTTAATTATAATTAATACCTCAGCTTGAAGTAATCTGTACACTTACACACACACATCCACAAACAGTGCTCAAGGGAGTACAGGATGATAGAAGTTCCCAATTTTCCAACTGCATATCTGCAGAATGCAATGTGCTAAATTTGGAAAAACATTTCCTTTCATAAACTGTCACAGCTGCTGCTGCTTTTTCCAGACAACATTAAAAAATTCTGAGGTTACTCCATTACAAAATGTGAAATGACAATACAGACTATATCACTGACTCTATGTTGTACAAAAGTTACTTGGGATATAATTCCCAAAGCTTTTCCGTTGATTTACCAAGAGTGCCCACATTCTTTTATTTGTTATAGCCTGAGGAACAGGCTTTTCAACTTTAAAATCTTTTGAACTTGCGTCCCCCTGGAAAGGAAAAAAAAAATCACTAGGATGGGATTTACTTTGCCGTTGTTCCAAACTATTCTAAATTACTGTCCCAAATATCAAAAGCTTTTGATATTAAGCTATTAGGAACGTTCTCTGAACTCAAATAACACTAACATAACTACATTTTTTGAGAACGTAATGAAAAAGACTTTAACAAAAACTAATTAAATAAAATTTGGAAAAAACCCCAAACCATAAAATATTCTGGTAAATTAAGAAGGGATCCTAAAAATCTTTTCGGTTTTCATATGAAATTATCGTGGTAATTTTGTTTTGCACTGTTGTTAAGATAACAACTAAAACAAAGATGTAAATACTGACTTTCTACATATCCTGCTGATAAATAAGCATCCACAGTATTTCAGTACTGATTAACTTCTTCCTGTAAGACCATTCCATCTAGGGAAAGTTACATGTATGCACTTTGCTCACCTCAATTCTGAAAAGAAGCATTCTAAGACATAATGAATTAAATTTATCCGGGTGCAGACAGATTGTAGAAGGACATTGGCAAATAAACTCATGTTAGCTGTTTCACTAACTTCATGTCAATGACTCAAGAACAGTTAAAGTGTATTTGAGAGAAGCACAAGCAGGACGTGCTGTCAACTGTATATGGTTACAGCACAACAGCTTTTTCAGCCTAGCAGCCCTTGGCCCAAAGAAACCATAACCAGGCTAGGTACAAGGACAACCATTTGTAAGGGTGACAACAATCAATGTTCTATATATTATACAATGAGCAATGTTCTATATGTTCTTGACGCTGCCTTCAGCAATACTGTGAATTTCATCCTAACGTAGTTAGGATCCTCACGTAGTTTTTGCCACACAGCTGACATTTATGGTAATACCTAATTACTATGTGAAGGTGGTATAAAAATGGAAATAATCTCAGAGAAGTCTTTAAAAAAAAAACCAAAACACAAAACAGTCAAAGACAAAAACAAACCAAAACCAAAGGAAAGGTCGATAAATTCTCAAACTGAGAATCATCAATATATTATGCTAAATACTGATGGTCTTCAAGGTCAATGTTTTCCCTGGCCTTTATGATAATAATATGAGCTACACAAAACTAGATCTATGAAATGGACATAAACCTGTAACACATTGAAGCACATCAATAAAAAAAAAAAAGACATAGTAATTGTTTTAAATGGCTTCTGTTTCTAACATTGCTTATTCACTGCCCTCTGAGTGCCTGTTAAAATCAGGGAGCAGGTCATTCACCAGCAAAAGCAATTATAAAATGCAAATGCTGAGCACTTATTGTCAAGATTGGCTAGATAAAAAAGGTCTGCTTCATCACATGTTTCCAAGCAGATGACATAATTAGATGTTTGTATTATAAACAATAGGAAAGAATACAAGCCTTTAGCATTTTTTAGAAAGGCTGCAATTAAAAAATAGGTGGGCATTGTGACATAAATTCTATTAAAAAGTAACAATTAAATTTCCCTCTGAGAAATTAGAAGATACCATCTTGTGGTTACTCTGCAGGAATGCAGTCTGGACAGCCTCTGGCCTGGCATCTCTTCCTACCCTTTCCTAATGTGTCAACTGGAATGTCAAATTCTGCCATAGACAAGGACAATGCTTTGTCGTTCCCAGGACTCCCTCTGAAAAAGATCAGTGAGGCTATATAATAGGTAGGACTAGAAGAATTATTTAGTTCAAAATACACCCCACATTATCACATTACTCAGATATGTGTTTGAGGTATACAGCAAATTCAGAATTATTGGTGATTGTAGTAAAACTACACTTAATTTCTAATAAGTTTAAAATCAAATACTACCATAACTTAAAGTCTCTGCAGTTCAATAAATATCCATGAATTTTTTAGCCATCTAAGATCAGAAAGTTCTACTCCTGTCATCCTTATATTAACAAACATAAAACATGGTTCGTGCATTTTGCAGAAAGAGTTTGAAATTTTGTAAACAAATTATTTTGGGCAAGAGTCAACCAGTTAAGTCTGTGCCATCTTCAAAGACATAGTTAGTCTCATACACAGGTCAGAAACTGCCATTGTAAATAAAACACTGCTTCTGATGTCTACTTTAGGTCCAGTCCTGCTAACTGCTCATTCATTGTACTTTATGAGATAAACTACCTAGACTGATTTTTCTCAACTCAATTGCGTAGCTGAGTGTGAGTTATTTACCATGGAAAGTGTAATTGTTTTTGTCTTCCTTGGGAAATGTATGCAAAATATAAACCAGTATCAATTTGGTTATTGATTTATTGCTTTTATAATCAATTATAAATAAATAACTATTTTAGAGAGGCTGATTTAACTATGTTTAGGTTATGATTTTATCTTGTAACTCCAGAAATACTTTGTTGGTGTTATTGTTCCATTACGCTCTAAGATTTAATGTAGTATCATGTATTATAGGAAGTCTATGACCAGATAATGGCTTTAAACTAGAAGAGGGCAGGTTCAGCTTGAACATTAGGAAGAAGTTTTTCACTTTGAGGGTAAGGCACTGGAAGAGGTTGCCCAGAGAGGTTGTTGAGGCCCCATCCCTGGAGGTGGTCAAGGCCAGGCTGGACATGGCCTTGGGCAACCTGGTCTAGTGGGAGGTGTCCCTGCCTATGGCAGGGGGGTTGGAACTCCATGATCTTCAAGGTCCTTTCCAACCTAAACCATTCTATGATTCTATATTCCCTAGTAAAATAAACAGCTAGCATGTGCCTCATTTCACATTTTTTGAAGTGCTTAAAAGTTCAAAACTAATAAAATGTACATTTGCTATTTTTTCACAAGCAGACCTAGTTCTGACCTGCTTATGGCTCAATGAGTTTTGAATGGCCATAAACGACAGCAGAATCAAATCCATATATTGTTCTTTTCACATTTATCCGATCTTCTAGAAAATACTTAGTAAATTAAGACACCCATTTTTCTAATAAATATCCATAGTAAGTGTCAGACACTGACAGTCTAACTGTGATAACATCCAGGCTTATCTTTGCTTTTGAAAGGAGTTGATAAAAGAGCAATTTCTCTGTGTCTGGAAAGTGTGGTGTCAAGAATTCATGTGTGTTATTCTGCTTATTGACACCTGTTTCCCAGAAAGACTACAGCTAGTGTCAGGTGTTTCCTTTGGATTTTTGAGTACATCAGAAGCATGAATATTCTGAACCATTTTGGTTACAAGATGCAATAATTTTTAGCAAATAACACAATTTTGTCTGCTGCTTTTCTGAGCTCAATTCCTTTCAAGATTTCAAACTTCCAACTAGGTTCACACCAGCCAGTGTCTCTGTTTATGTATGCACTCAAGGAGCGGGGTGACATCAAAAATGCTAAAGCAACATATCTAGATTATATGCTTTAAATCTGCATTACCTCCCCACTAGAAGTGCAACTGTATATTTTGAATACATTAAAAAGCAGACTCACATATTACTGTGTCAATTTAGATCCCAGGACACTCCATATATTCAGCAGCTGAAGTTACCTGGTTTAGTTTCCTTGTTTGTTAATATGTCCTTTGATCTTCCCTGTATGCAAATGTTGACAAGCATTATACAAATGCCAGAACAATACTCTGATTCTAAAGGGATGAAACTACAAACTGTACCAAAAATAGGTGCCTCCTCTCTCCCTGTGGGATAGCCAAGGCAGCATTATTTGCATGGTTTACTCATCCCAGCAGAGGAGATGTAGAGACTGGAGACAGATAACTGTACTGCTTATTTCCCCTTTGGCTGCTGCTACTCCCTCTCCCAGTCAAAGGGCAATCTGCTGCATTTGGAGAAGATGGAAGATGACATTTACTGAAGGTCTATGGGTGCTGGAGGAAGAGCGGGTGAGGGGATGCTGGGGTAGGCCATGTATAGGGAATCTGGCATCATTTTCCTGTTAATTTAATTCCATAAGTAAAGCTCTACAGAAATTTTACCGGTCTCCTGACATCAGCGTACCTGGGTATAGTGGGGAGGGGAGAGAAGGGAAGAGATTGGTGGCAAGAAGGAGAGACACCTGACTCTTTCAAATGCTTCAGATTCACTCCTAACTTTTTAAAGTATCTCAATACTTGATGATATGATGAGACCTTTCTGGTACAGTGTACTGCTAAAAGGTCAGATACTTCCAGTCATTGCTATCTCTATCCATCCTTAACAAACAAAAATAAAAAAAGAAGCAAACTAAACCAAAACCAAAACAACCAACCAAAGAAAAAAAAAAAAAAAACAAATAAAACAAACGAAAAAAACACCAAAACCCCAAACCACAAACCCATAGATTTCAGAGAAACAAGTCCTCAATTACAATGTTTCTGTTTGCTTCCTCACGCAAGTTCCAACGAGAGGTTATTGTCACATAAGCTATGCATTCACACCCTGCAGAATACTGAACTCATGTTACAAGATTATTATCAAAACAGTCCTATTTTTTCTAAGTGTTTGTTAAAAATAAGCTAAACAAATTTATACTGATGTCCACATGAAGTCCATATCCACTTTAGAAGTGGATAAAAATGACTGAGAGTTGCACAGGTTATTTAAGTAACTGGTATCTTTTTGCTGACAAATTCATTTCAGAAACATAACATTCCAATATTATGTCAACAGAAAGGAATCAACCTGTAGTATCATAAAGAAGAGGATCTAAATGGTCCTTTAACAATTTAATAAAATTTGCCCATATTCAAACTGTGTTTAGGACCTTGTGACCTCACACTGCCTTTGTGTGTATTAGAAAAAAAAAATTGTTTAACAATATATTTGTGACAGGACACTTGCATGCCAAAAAGTTTGCCTTAAAAGAAGTGAAAACAAAATTGTAAATTTTCTGAGTAATAATTCAAGTTACAAAAATTCACCAGTGGCATCTGGAAAAATAGCAACATATATATAGCTGTTGGATTTACTACAGATTTTATGAAATTAAATTACTAAATGGAAATATAGAAATTGCCATAGGTCATAAGCTCCTCAAAAGGAGAAGAAGAAAAAAAAGAGAAAGACCTAGTAAAATCCAAATATTTCTCAATTTGGAAAATTCAGAATATGTATACAGCAATAAAATATATAGTTTGAGTTTAGGTTTAAACACGGGCATGTATATATATATTTATTTATTTATTTTTATTATGCAAAAAAAAGATCATTCCAGCTAAGAATTTCTCACATTGTTACTAGTCTTGGCACAATTGCAGTATTGTGGTGGTATAAATTGCAAGTACAGAACAAATTATCGCTAGAATTTTCAAAACTGGGCCAGTCATCATCTCAGTAGTAAACCCACCAAAAACAAATCATGCTGATGTAATCTTTTCCAGATGCTACCAGGACAACTTTGCAAGTATAAACTTCTGTAAAGAACATTTCTATAGAGACATTTTAAGATTTTGACTTTGAGCTACAGACAGTTTGTCTTTTGAAAATCAAAATTATTTGTAGAAGATTAATTTGTTTCCCATTACAGTTTCGGATTTCTTCTTCATCCATAAAATTAACTGCAGTGAACTTCCAGGAGTAAAAAGCTGTCTTTTTTCAGGCTTGAATAAGAGGAGAAATAGTCACTTGTCCTGTAATCTGGCTACAATTAAACACATTGAAGACAAATTAAAAGATGTAAAACTTTGGGTACTTTGCTGTGATCCTTTGTTATACAAGTACTGTACTATACAGTAAAAAATCAGTATGCATTGCCAACATTTCACTACCAAATGCTTAAAGTATTATTTAAATAGACCAGAAATATAAAATAAAATAGGAAAAGACAATATTTACCTTTTCCAACTGGGCATTTTTTTTGGATTTGTACAAAAACTCCCCTACTGCCACAAAGACAGAAAGCACCAATCCTGCTGCCAGCACGATGAAGATTCCTCCAATATTTTGAACTCCCAAAGCACTGGCCTCTTTACTTTCCTCCTCTGGGCAGCCGTTGCCTCTCCACCATTTCTCTTTCATCATGTGGAGCTTGCCCTCCTCTTGCAGCTGAAGAATTGCTATAGTGATCTTGTCTCTATATGGAGAACCTAAAGAGACCACAGGGAACATATATTGTATGGGGTATATTTTCAGGAAAGTTAGCTATTCCTGATGAGAATAAAACGTAATATAATCTCACAGGAAAAACTATGTCCTCTACAACCATAACATGTATTAAAAATCCACTTATATGTCACCTCGGTCACACTGGTCATGTAGATACTCATCCACATGCACACACACATATAAATATGTATGCACAAAACTTGATCCAGCTGGTGTTGCTTGTAAGCCAGGTAACTTAATGCAACAAGTCCTGTCACACTTAGTCCCACAGTCTCAAACATCTTCATGCCCAACTATTATATCCAGCAAAATAGTATTCATCTTTCAATTTCCATCAGGCTTTTATTTAGGCTGCAGTAGATTTAGTCTAATATACAGTAATCTACAGGCTGCTGCTTCATAGCTTCTTACCCTAAAGCTAATCCAAGGTCTGATATGTAATAAACACTTTATACTATCACTTTATCAAAAGAAGAAACAACAATTTATGCTTCAGGACCAAGCCACAAAAATCTCTATTTGACAGATTGTCAGGCACTTACAGTACCTTCCAAGCATGCACTTACTTATTAACAGGTAGTAATGCATCCAGAAAGATAAGGTTAAGTGTGTTTGGATAACAGGGATTTAAATTTTCATATTTTAATGTATTTCTTGTAATTCAGTATTTTTAAATGACGTGATAATTTTACAGCTTTTGAACATTTCACTATTTCAAGGCACTGTTCAAAAGGTAGTGTCATATCTTTGTATGTCATCTACTTTGTTTTCTCTTTACATAGTGCATAAGGACTTTTCAATGGGTATTTTAAAATCTACATTAATTAATGAATAATGCCAATGGAGAAAGCTTTTCTTTTCTGAATGTTAGAGAGTAAATCACATCAGTTAAAAGTGCTTTCTATGTTAAGATTTGTGTAATGTATAAGGAGAGAACAAAGCCATCATTTTTTTTCTCCTCCTTCGAAAACAGGAACAAAAGACTCTTCATTAAAGTGGTTAAGAAACCCCAGGAAAAAAAAGAGTAGATGAAAAGGCATGGCATCCCCTCTTTCATGTGATATGAATGCAATTCTACAAAGAATCCTTCCTCCTTTTCTTGCTGTCATAATAATGTTACTTACTAGCTATAATTTTTACAGTGTTTCCTTTGACTGAATAATAAAATGAATTTTCACTAACTTGATACCTTTAAAAAATTCTCAACATCCTTTAGAGAAATGTTGCCCATTTGACTATTTCATGTACTGTGATCAACTGTGAAGGAGCTCAAGGAATGCATCGATAGGATATTTTATACTTTTTACACTCTTGGAAAACATGTGTTTTCCTTTGGAATTTTTTTCAATTTATTCTTTATTTCTTCTTGCATATCTGGAGCTTACCATGAGCATAAAGCCAATAAGAAAGGACTGCTATGCCAGCATGGAAGCAAAACATAGCAAGGACCATAAATTACAAAACACTGGACTTTTTCTTTAGTCCAGAATAAAAAGCGGGAAAAGTGGGCCTCAAAGTATTTAAATTGCAAGAACTCATGCTTTTATCATCTATGCATAGAAAAGAATGATGTACTAGGAACTTAAATGGTATTTACACAGGACTATATAAGAAGCAGAAAGAAAAGAAAAGAAAACAAATTCTTTTCTACTCTCTTGTGTATTCAAGGGAGTAAGTCATACCATTTCAGACCATCCTGATTACGCTGAAACTCTGCAAAGCCCTGGTTTTGACACATTTCTTCAGTCAGATTGAAGAAGGAAAGTGATTAGTCCACAAGAGCCTGGGGAAGTGTAAGTGCATACTATAATATTTTGTGGATATTTTCAGCGTTACACTGGCTATAACTATTTAACAACAACTTAAATAACATTAGATTCTGAGAAAAAATTTTGGACCCAGTTTAAGCCATTTTCTGATCTGACAGGCTGCTTTCTAATTAAACTGATTTGCATTTCATTTCCACACTTTCTGTTGGTCTAAATATAGGCAGTACCAACTATTCTTCATGTATTATTTATATATTCTAGGGACCAGATTTGTACACATACAGTTCTAGTCCATTTGAAGTGCTTAAAAAATGAATTAACTGAGGAATTCATAGATAGAAACCATAAAGCACAGGCTAATCCTATCTATAATTAGTTAAGTTTATGAGGATGGCATTAGAAACGTAGTTAACAGTGATTCAATTCAACAGTATCACTTACTGTTGGCGATTTGCAAAATTTTGCACAAAGAGTTGTGGAGTGGATAGATTACAAGCCTTTGGCATTTCTATTCCAATATTTGGGTTTCCTTATTATAATGTCTTTGAAAGGGTAATCTTACAATTAAGGATCAATGTGTTCCTACTGCAATATCTACATTTACCATATCTTATTAGGTTGTCTTAAAAATGGTAGTCTCACAAATCAGGATCAATGTGGGATAACCAGCATTGCATACTCCTGCTATTAAATTAAACAATTAAACTGTTATACCCATGAAAGAGCTAGCATTCAATGCTGTAGTTCTACTCTATTTCTGAATTACTTGCAATGATCTAAATTCCTTGATTTACATTTTGTAACAATGAGTACACCTAATAATCTGATATTTGAAAAAATTAATTTTTAATGCTGTTTATACTGATTTAAGTGATTATTAAGAGAACAAAAGAAGCATAGCAACTATTTGGTTTCCTAAGGTTTTATTTGGTCCTAGATTATTTTTATGATATAAAATGGATTGCAAGTCCCAGCTATGGAAAATCCACCCAGGAGAACCTGAAGTGGCTAAAAGTATCATGGTCTGATCTGTGGATGATAATGCTAGCATACAAAAAAAAAAAAAAAAAAAAAAAGACAAAATAAATAAAGAATATGGACAAAGCATCCAGATTACACTCTGGATATTAAAACTCCTTTCTTGCAGAAATGAAAAAATTCAGCAAGTAAATCTAAAGATTTTTGACATTTACTGGTAATTTTCACTATCGCTCCTATGACATAATTACAGAGATATTTATTTGAGTTATTTAAAAAAAAAAATAAATCTAGACCTTGGGAGCTGTCAAAATTCTTACAAAGTCTCACATTGCATTTATAGGTGATGATAAGAAGTTTCAGCTCCTACTCTTCTATTAAGTGATGTTCCATACATTTCTAATTGCTCTGATAAATAAAAGAAACTGAGTCTTTGAGGTTTTCCATGCAGATTTCTGTTCCCCAATTTGATTTACAAGGTTAAAGTGATTACAGAGGCAAGGCAATCAGTTCTTTGTTGATCTATGGGAAAAGGATGCGTCAGCTGACTGTGCAACATATATACAGTGCGAATAAGAAGTCTCAATTATGCAAAGAGTGCTTAAAAACATTGGCTTTCAGTATTTCGCCTACTGTGCTGTTTGTCTATAAAACACCATGACAGATTCAAAGCCACGGTGCTCATCTTTTAATTTATCCTAGTCAACTTAGAGAATTTTATCCTCAATAGTGGGGCTGGATGAGATGGTCATAATTCAGATTTATGAAGGGCTTTCAGAATTTGAAATTTCTTTTCCATTACAAGGGAACCATTTAGGTGCCAAAAATGAAACTAGGTAGGCTCAGACCAAAAGACAGACAATAGCTTTTATTTAGTGCTTTTGGATGCAAACTCGTCACTGTTCAAAGAGAAGGGTCTTGATTTTGTAGTTTAAAAGTCTGAAGTGCTTTCATCACAAAACCATTGCATTTCAGTGCTATGAAAGGCAGAACTTTGGAAGTGTCCTCCAGAGATGGCTTAGTCCACCCCATCTGCTCAAGCTACAGCATGTTACTCAGGGAGTATTGTTCAGCTGGGTTCTGTATATCTCCAGGGATGGAGACTCTGCAACATCTCTGGGCAACCTGTTGTAGTGTTTGATCACCCTTACTGTGAAGAAGGAGGGGGTTGTGTGCATTTTTTTCCTCTCATGTTTAAATGGAATTTATTTCGTTTCAGCTTATGCTCTAAGTCTCTTGCCTAGTAGCTGGGTGCCAGTGAAAAAAGTTTGACTCTCTTTTCATTATTTTCCCTCATTGGCACTTATACATATTGATAATTTCCCCCCTGAGCTGCCTTCTCTTCTTCAGGCTGAACATTCCCAGTCCTGTCAGCCTCTCCTGTAACCTTCAGAAAGGCTTTGGTCAGTTTGCTTTCAGTTGTTATATGTCCCTCAGAAGAACCTTAAAACATTGTACTTAAACTACAGGACACTGGGTGGAGGGTAATACTTATCCAGTGATATTTATTCAGTGAGCCTGGGTTACTGGGAAATGAGAGAAAAAGGAATACTTAACCAGGAGATGCAAAGCAAACAAAATAAATAGCTTATGCTGTGGCTTTTTCAGATCCAGAATGCCAAAACCCATGCAAACACCATGTGCTGGGATGCAACACACTAGTTTGTATCTAATTAGGGGCAACGTATCAGGATAGAGACATTCTACATTTGTAGATGAGTCTTGGACAGTGCAATACATACATATGGTCCTAAGATCAACACAGAAGTTTTAATAATGTTTTTGCTTCAGTTACATCTGTTCAGTAAATTCCTACTAGAAAGCTTTTCTCTAAGGCGGAGTCTGTTTGCAACAGCTACTGGACATCAAGTGTTTTGGTAATTCTTTACTGATATAAAGCTCAGTTTCTTAACTTGCCTCTCAGATAGTGCTTCAATATGCTCATCCTTCTGAGGTAGCTACAAAAGACAGTTCTTTCATCAAATATGCTACACATGCTTACATTTCAGCTACAATAAATTAGCTGCTCAAGCAGTTGAAATTCTCAAATTAGTTTCAATACATGGTTTGACCTGCATAAAAATAAATAATTTGCACTTATTTTTTGTGCATTATGTTCAACTAATGAAGACAAATGTATTAATTTGTTTTAGTTACAAAAGAACTGAAGCTCAGCACTTTTATGCATGTATAAGTGATGAATATTACAGTCCAAATTGTACGAAGGATTACAGATTAAATGCAGGCAAGCAGAAGAAAAAAAGCCTCCTGTGTTGGTACATGGTTTCCTATTTATTCCTATAGAAACAAATCTGTTTATATGTCTCATAAAAATATGACTGGTAAAAAATATTCATATTACCTAATTTGTATGGTCTGAAGGGAATAAATAGCTTCAAGACAACTAGGGTGTCTTAACAATAAAACCAAATGATTGCTTAGAAATTATTTTTTTTATTATTATTTTCTTTAGTGCTTTTATTATTATTTTCTTTAGTGCTTTAGATTTTTGAAAATTATAGGCAGGGGACAATGTTTATACTTTTAATATTGAAGTCCAGAGTGCAAAAATCGCACAGAGTTCATTACACTATTTGGAATAACCTAATAAGGTATAATATATATACATAAACACATATGCACATTTTCTACATAGACAGAGTGCTGGACTGTAAGATGGAAATTTTCCTCCAGAAGCAGTCTTTTATAACAGGTAATAGACAAGGATAGCTCAGATATCCTCAGTGTCCCACACAATATAAATGGGAAATAGCTGCAGAGTCTGAATCTCAACAAGGATTAAATTGAAAGCCAGTGCTGACTGTTTAGTACTTTACAGAGGAAAAGCAGGAATATATTTTCATCAATGTAAAATTTAAACTTCTGAACTCTTCAGTATTTTCAGATATGTAGAATTTGGTTTCAGTTATGTTAACCAAGTGTATTGTTAACAATTTTGGGGACTAAATTAATACATTGTTTGCCTGTAATTTCCTTCAGTTTTGGGACTGCCTGCTTTTCGAAAGGTTCCTGCATTATTCCTATCTGTGGCTTTGTTGGTTTTACATAAAACATTTAGATTTTTACTCACTTCTGTTAAATTACAGCTGTTTTATTTCTGCCACTGAGATACACCACAGCTTTTTGCAACTATCACAAAACAGGGAAGGTACTCAGGATTGTCTTCAGATGCAGTTTAACAGCTGCCTGTGCAGAAATCCTATTTCCTTTTCCAAATCCCAGTTTGTTTCCTGTCACTACTTCCTTCATACTATGACTAGCGCTCATCCAGACTCATTAGCAGCTACATAGTTAAAGACAAAGTAAATTAATTTTATGAAAACAGATGAACAGTATTCTGCCAGTTTAGGTCACTAAACCAGCTCATATAGTTGTCAGGTTTTGCAAAATGCAGCAGCCCTACGCCAGTTTAAAATGACAGTGAAACTTCAGCCTTACTTTCTTATTCAGGTGCATTATAGGTAGAAACATTACACCTGGGAGTGTTTTGTTTGGGGTTTTTTTTGGTTGTTTTTATTAGAATAAGGGATCTGGTTCCCAGAATCAGATAAATAAGTCTTTACTAGCCCTATTGGTTCTAATAGATGTAAATTAAAAATAAAGGAACAGACTGACTTGTGCACCTGTACAGGAACAGTAAAAAGCACCATATAGAAGTGAAGCACTAAGCATGCTAATACTCTAATCAAACACTTCTTTAGAGAAAAACGTCTGTCTTTTTCTGCAAGCCTGTCCTGATAAAGCATTTTGAAGGCAAAAGAGTTATCTTCTAACCAAGAAGACAAAAACTCTATCAGAACTGAAATAATGTGATTGTCCTGATGACATTCTCCACACTAAAACATATTGAAATAAGGTGTAGGTACTCAGCAATTAAAATAAAATATTCCAAACCAAACCTTTCAGTGAGTCTTATAATCTCCTCTAAGAATAAAAGAAAAAAAAAAGTCAAAGAGAAAAAAGAGGAAGAGGAGGAGGAAGGGAAAGAGAAAAAGAAAAAGAAAGAGAAAAAGAATAAGAAAGAGAAATGAAGAAATGAAGAAAAATGAAATTAAAAATGAAAAGAAAAAGAAGAATGAAAAGAAAAATGAAATTAAAAATGAAATGAAAAATGAAAAAAGAAGAATGAAAAGAAAAAGAATGAAAAGAAAAATGAAATTAAAAATGAATTGAAAAATGAAAAGAAAAAGAAGAATGAAAAGAAAAAGAAAAATTAAATGAAAAAGAAAAAGAAAAAGAAAAAGAAAAAGAAAAAGAAAAAGAAAAAGAAAAAGAAAAAGAAAAAGAAAAAGAAAAAGGAAAAGAAAAAGAAAAAGGGAAAAAAAAGAAAAAGAAAAAGAAAGAAAAAAATGGATAAACAATGGCATCCAAGTAATAGAATACAGTAAATATTTGTATATACTTGTTCCGGTGTTTGACCACCCCCTTGGTAAAGAAATGCTTCCTAATGTCTCGTCTGAACCTCTTCTGACGCAGCTTTGAACCATTCCCACATGTGCTATCACTGGGTACCAGGGGACAAGATCATCACCTCCCTCTCTCTCCACTTCCCCTCTTCAGGAAGCTGTAGAGCACAATGACCTCACCCCTCAGTCTCCTTTTCTCCAAACTAGTCAAACCTAGTCTCCTCAGGCATGCCTCATAGGACATGCCTTCCAGCCCTGTCACCAGCTTTCTTGCTCTCCTCTGGACACATTCAAGTACCTTCACATCCTTCTTAAACTGTGAGGCCCAGAACCCATTATCATTGTGGTACTCATTTGTATCATAATCCTACTCCCTTCAGAAGAATTTACAACTGCAGGATAACAATACGACACATTCTCATTCGATCTCAGTTTAAAGAATAGACTGCCCCCTACTTTGGCAGTGGCTATAATGTCTGACTATGGACAACTGTACCTTCAATTTTGAGATTCTTTTCCAGGTCATTTCTGGAGAATGGAAGGCTTTCTATTCATACTGTAGTCTCTTAAACTGGACTTTGTTTTACCACATTTACAGATAGCACCTACGGCAGGAAAAATTTCTAGCACCACCATGTTCTAAGTATGTAATAGCATATTAAATTTCTTTACTAGAAAACATTCCAAGCGTTTGTTTAAAATATTAATTTGGATGTAGTTCATGTTCTAAGTGTAGAAAATGGTTAACGAAAAAAGTTAATTCAGTTATGGAGCCGTAGAATTCAAGGCTTTGGCCTTTCAAAAGCTAGACAAAACATAGGAGGCAACATCCTACACATCTGTAGGATGATGAAGTGTTATCCTTACACTTCCAAGGCTTTTACTCCACTTTTATCTGCTTTTTATTTTACAGGCAAGCTCCAGAAGTAAACTAATTTTTAGATGATTACAAAACCAGGCTGTAAATCTCTGGAATGATAAATGCGGCAAGGGAGGAGGCTGAATGAATTCTAAGAGGAGAGTTAAGACTATTTTGAGATCATCTTCATAATATCTTTTTTCACTTTCTATTGTATATTTAGGAAATAAGTAATTTATTAGTTCGTATTTTTACTACTTTAAGTTTTAATAATTTAAATTGCAAACATCTATTAAAATATTTTGTTGTTAAGTAATTTATATTCTCCACTGTGCCTTCATTTAAAATTTTCTATATTTGGAAACACGCACTTAAATAAAAATGGCAGGTAATTAAATCTTTTGTAAAATACCTGCATTAATAAGAAGGTCAGGTCAGTTAAAATTTTTCAATATTATAAAATAAAAACTTTTACTGTGAATATTTTTTCTAGGTCACTCCCTAGAGACAGAATAGTTAATATAAATCAGCTGGACCTATACAGTGTTATTGGATACAACATGATAATTAAGTGTTATACATTTGCTGATTAAACTATTTGTTTAAATTCTGGTTGAATCCAGCAGCCTATCACTGGGGTAGGGAGAACACTGTGGTATTGCATTTATTAATGGCTTAGAAAATATAAATAATTCATGAAGTCATATTCCTAGAGAAGATATGAAATAGCAGATCATAAATTATTGCCTGAAACCCTTTTCTTCTGCAGTGAAATCTTTAATTTAAGTGAGTGGAGTGTGAAATACTCTTTCTAGATTCTATGTCTGATGAAATTACATGAATACTACTGTCTTGCAAATGTGCTTACTCCAAACAACATTTTAATTACATGCTACACAGCTGACTGAAAATAAAAAAAAAAAAAAAAAAAAAAGGAAAAAAAAGGAAAGCCAACTCTACTCTTGGTTCTGATTTGCCAAAAATAAAAGGTTCGAATGTCCGGGTTAAAAAATGGTAAGATTAACTATGTTTTGCAAAAGTATATAAATAAGTTTCTATGTACAAGTGATCTGCGCATTACATTAGTCAAGAGTCCTGGAGAACAACATACTGTCAAAAAGATATATTTTTTCTCTAAGAGATAAAAATGTTTGTAAACAAAGACACTTTATTTGATATTTCATTAGAATTTACAGAAAAGAGACCTTCACTAAAAATGGCACTTCTGAACTAATAGAACATGAGAGCCTTGATGTTTTCTTTCATCCTTTGAACTTAAGTGAGTATATGGATATCAGGGGCCTGCAGCCAATGCATCTCTGCTGGAAGGCTGTTTATTTTATTTATATACTTTTCTTTTTTTTGCATGGGAGGTGAAACTTGTTTGTATCATAGTAGCTACCAGCTTTCTACTGTGAATATATAAGTATGCACTGTGTAGATATATTTTATGTACTTACCTGAATAAATTTTGATACATGGATCTGTTTTACCATTGCAAGTTATCGTGTCTTTGTATAATGGATGGTTCTGTAAGACTGAGCTTGGCAATGAAGTGTTGGTAGCTTTATCCACTTGATATTTTGACCCCCAAATATATTGTTTAATTTCATTCATATTCTGAGAGTTGTATTTTATCCCCATGTACAGTGAAGAGTCTCTATATCATTGGAGGAGTACACATTTCATTTAAAAAAAAAAATAAATTATAAGTTCATAGAATCATAGAATCATAGAATGGTTTAGGTTGGAAAGGACCTTGAAGATCATCAAGTTCCAACCCCCCTGCCATAGGCAGGGACACCTCCCACTAGACCAGGTTGCCCAAGGCCACGTCCAGCCTGGCCTTGACCACCTCCAGGGATAGGGCCTCAACAACCTCTCCGGGCAACCTGTTCCAGTGCCTTACCACCCTCAAATAAGTTAAATATTAAAAAACAAAAAAGCTAAATATTAAAGATCTGAGCCTCAAACCCTTTCCAACTTTTTTTTCAGGGCATCTTGATAATCCATCAGTATGGAAAGATCAAGGATGCAAATAGTGATATGCTTAGTAGGAAAAGTCATCCTTTGACACAGCGAGGGGAAAGTACGTCAAAAAACTAGTAAAAGTGAAGATAGTCATGTAACAGATTCAGCTCACTATGTTTTGCATTTGAGATATTATTAATATTAATAGCACAATTTATTTTCTTGTAATAGCTGCACAGGAAGAAAGGATAAGAAAATGTGTATTTCATCTTTTTCTCAAACTGTTTTTCATCTCACCATTATCAGATATTATAGGAACATCATTGCTATACAGCTAAAGGCCCCTCTTAGTCTAATTCGGTAACTTTCCACAGCTCAACGATCACAAAGCAACAGTAGAGAAATGGCTAGCTCTAATTTCTTATATGTGCCATATCTCTCAAACACCACTTTCTATTTTTTATTTAAGAGTTAGAAGAAATACATGCAAATTTTTAGGATTACTTACACCTACAATTTTTCATTTTCAAAATGTCAAAAGCATTACTTTGCATGTATCTTCACGCGTACACAGTTTGTCTGGCGTATACAGGCTAGTCCTGAGTCGCCACATTAGTGCAGATCATCTGAAAAGTGCACGCTCAGTAGGTCTGCTCATATGGAATGGGTTTGACGTATACACTTGTCAGCCATTTATGTACTCCAGGTTCAACATAGAAGCAAATGGCAATTCAATAGAAAATCTGCCCAAGCCAGACGGAAAGTAGCCTGCTGTCTAACATGCTGAAGAGAAACAAGAATTTGGAAAAGAAATAAGAACCTGAAACTACCACAGAGAGATGAAGATTTGCTTTTTTACAAAAGATGATTTCAAATATGTTTCTTCCAATTGGAGAGTAAAATGTTAAAAAAATAATAATAATAAAAAAAAAAAGGTGAAAAATAGCTTTGCAGGCCATTAAGACCCTAATATAGAGTGCATAGAACCAAATTTCTAACCTTTCATGGGGTTCACTTCACATTAACAATGATGTTAATAAATACTCATTATGGAAAACAGCATTTGTCACATAATATTACTGTGTTTTACAGTATGTTGACCATAGAAAAGTCATGTTAACTGTGTTTCAGTAGGGCATGAAATTTATATTGCTGGATAGACTAGGTTTTCTGGAAAAAAGTTACAATTTGTGACCATAGGCAAGTGGAAGTATCATAAACATTTAGGAATCCTTTGCAGTGGCAAATTTATCCCAACTGGGATTTATTAAAACAAAACAAACAATTTTAAATGCTTTTATCATGTATGATGAAGAAATGAGAGTTTTAAAACTACTAAAGTAACACTTTAGAGGATCTATCATTAAGTCCAGAAGTTATTCTGCATACCCAAAGGGTTTGTTCTATCCCCAGCCCCTTTCATTCATTTGTTTTCTGTGTCTTTTCTCTCTTTCTCTTTCTTCTTCCCTCCCTCCACCCCTCCCCTTCCCCTCCACCCCTCCCCTTCTTCCTCCTTCAAATATCAACCTTGAGGCATATGCCCACACAAAGCCAAATTCCAACCACAAAAAGAAATAATATGTATTTCTAATAGGTAATGATACATATTCATAAATTTATTATTAGAAATAAACTACACAGCATACTTCAAGCGTTATGCATGTTAACAAAAGTTTTCCTATCTACCAGATTCATTGATGAAGAACACAGGACTGGCAAAATAGTGCCACCTAATAGGACATGCCAGAATAAAGCCAACAAAAAATCCTGACATGTGGAGCTTCAAACTGGAAGTTAAAAAAAAAAAAAAAAAAAAAAAAAAAAAAGTGCTCTAGCAAAGCAAGTGTTACACTCCCGGTTGCAAAGCTATAAACAAAGTTGCAAAGACCGAAAATAAAACAAACACAACCCCAGTTACAAATAGGTTCTCCCTTATCTGCTGCAAAGTATCAGTTGCTGCCAAACGTCTCATCCCAGGTCTGTTCTTCCCTTCTCTTTTCGTTATAAATTAAGTTTTTCTAGCCTAGCACCAGAGGTGGCTGACTGAAAATGAATTCAAGTATATTCGAGACTGTTACCTTAATTTATAAACATGCATCATGAGACTCATTAATTGTATGTATAAGTTACCGAATTCACTATTTCTAATTTCTTTTTCAGTGCTGTGGGTGTCACATGTAACATATTAAATAAAGCTAACAGCAAAGATATCATACAGAATGCAGCCTTGCACCTATTCCAAACATAAGTGTATTTTGTTGATTTTAAAGGTATACACTGATCCTTCTTTGTGCCAAAAATACATCTTTTCCAATTTCCTTCATCAAGGATACATTTTAGTAATCTAAACTTTGTTTATTTCATTAATGCTTTTAGAAGGATTAAAATAATCATGTACACTAAGATTTTGCTGTGTCAGCATGTTTGGAAGGCGTTGATACCTATACGCTTACTGCTTTGCTGTTTTTTTTCTCCTCCTCTTGTCCACCTTTCTTTTTCTGAATTTAAAGTTTTCACATGGTGAGCAGAGACCTTTTACTGTAGTACACTAAGATGGTGCTATATTTGGGTGGTTGCATTTTCTAAGTGATTATCCTATCATAAACTAGTCTGATAGCATATTATTCTGTTAGGAAAGCTTTTAGCTCTTCTGTTTGTAGCTACTTAGACTCAAGCAAATTATGTTCTCATTAACTATTATTCCACTAGCCTCCAAAAGGAACAAGATATGTTGCACCTACATCTTTTGATGCTGTTCTCCAAAAGCAACCATATCCATTCTACTGTATTCAACATAAGTCCTGTAACAACTTTATTCTACAAATTCAATCTTACATGCAAATTTTTCTGCAATTTCCAGACACTATTCCAGGAGATAAACTGAATATTTTTGTAAATTTAGGGAAACGACATCTATATCATTCAGATACTGTGCCTCTAATACAAATAGTTCTGTATTGTTGTTCTTTATTGCTTGGAGAAGTATCGCTTCCCAAATAGGCACGAGCAGTAACACGTGCTTTGTTTGTGAAACCATTACACTGTAGTTTTACAAGCACTTAAGAAGTTAATCTTAGGATTATTAACTCTAAAAAAACTCAAGTACATGTCTATAAAATTATTCCATAAACATTAAATAATGATGAAATCTTCTTCTGTAGATTTAACCATGTGGTAAGTTCTTTTAAAGACTTGGGAATTATGTTTTTCTGTAGAAATGAGATTAGATATAATGCATGGGTTTGTTTTGTACTGTCCATTGCTAGGTAAGATTTTTTTAACTTAAATAAAGCAATATATTTAACAAAAAATATTCTGACTGGCACTATGGATATGCTTCTTTGTAAGGTCCCCTTTCAAATGAATTTGTGAACTATGCATTATTTTAGCAAAGGCTGCCCAATTGTTTCCCATTCCTATGCCCTATTGTTTCCTCTGAGACTGTGCAGTTAATACAGAGGATACAAAACTTTTCTAAATTTTAGTTCTCTGGATAGCATTTTATAGATACTTCCCTAACACAGGATTAATCTCTTACTCAGGTGTTCTGGGAAAGCTCTAGGTGCTGTGTTACTCTACCTTCATTTCTTTTGTGACAACCTTATCTTATATCTTAATTTAGGTTCTCTTATATTTCTTTGATGAGATGAGAAGGCCTCATCTTTTTTTCAGATCTTACTTCAACTTCTTTTGCGAAGTTTAACACTTTTTCAACTTTTTTTTTTTTTTACCTTCTTTGCTGATCTCTGGTTCTTGCAGCTATGTCCTTTGTTTGTTTCACCTTGATTCAAGACGATTGTCAGCTCACAGATATGCTTGTACAACACTATTATTTCTCTTGACACAGGTAATTTGTTATTACTTGGAATCTTGCAGATGAATAATTGCTGAATAATGCCTTTGATATGATTCAAAGTTAATAAAGAAAAAGTACATGAATACTGCCTGTTCTACCCAGGTAAGATAGGGGACAAAGACCAGAAGAGGCTTCCTTGCCGCTTTACACCCAATACTTCTTCCTCAAAACTTTAACTCTAGAAGTCCATTTCTGGCTTTAACATTGTTTTTCCTCTGTTTTCTCTGTGTTTATGCTACTCCTCTGATTTACACGTAGTCAAATCATTTGTAAAATAGCCTGGACTCTCTGATTTCTATCACTTTGGCACTTCCATGGGCACTTAGATTTCTGAGGCATGCTTCAGATGCTTCAGGAGTTTGTACACAGCTTATTCAAGGATTTCAAATTGTCACAAAGGTTTAACTTTCACCATACTGAAGCTAAATGAAAGATGGTTTTCACCCTCAAAATAACAAAAGGTTTATACATCAGAAAATACAAGGTGCCAAAAAGAGCAACAGGACTGATGTCCAGTCCCTTCTGGCACTTAGATGTCTACAGAACATATTCCGCAATATAAGAAGCCACAGTAGAACAGGGTGGAAAAACTGCTATATAGATTAAAAATAGATTCCTAACAAATAACTCTTCAAAGACAGAATGAACAGAATCATAATTTCTGCAGGAGGTGTCCATTTCATAACAAATTACTGAAATAATGAAAATTACAAGGACGTTATTAAAGTTGCAGTAAATATCTAAAACATATAAGGAAACATATATTTGATAATACTAGTAGATACCTCTTTATCCAAGATATTTCAGTAAAGTTTATTTCTTAACCTTCCTCACCACGTGATCGATTTACAGTACTGGACGCAACTTTCCCTATATAATGGTTTAATGTATAGTATTAACACAGATAAAATCAGAACCATATGTACCAAATGTAAGACCTAGCTGAGAAAAACATAAAACATATTCACATCAATAACAAAGTGATAAATTCTTCTTAAAAATAAAGTTAAGGTAAACATAGGCCTTGCAGAATGGTCTTCCAATATTAAGTAGGTTCATTTTGCAGTACTGAGGGGTTCTTTGTGTCATACCATTTTTTATTCCCATCTATTCTGAAGTCTGAAGCCAGATCCTCAGCTCATGTCCTTCAAAAATCACTGCAGCCAATGGGAATTCAGAAACTCAGTGCTGATTGAATGCCATCCTGTGGATTCTAGCAGCCAAACTAATGTCTGTAATTAGCTTTTAATCTTGCAACTAAGGTTTTCTAGCTACTCAAGAACACCTGACCTGGAAAATATTTACAATATTGGAATTACTCTGTAAAACCATATTCCACAAAGTCAATTCAGCATTTCTTTTGTCTGTGGATTACACAGAGTGTGTTATGGAATCTTTCCTCCTCTTTTAAGAATCCCAGTGATTAGCCCTCTTAGTATAGAAGCATTATCCCCATTTGCTAATGCAAGCCTTGTACTACTAGCATCTCATTCTCTAGAGATCAACATTTTAAAAACAGTTTTTTTATAAAATAAAGTGCTGTGAAAGTATTTTGTTGTTGTTGAACAAAAGGAAGTCACCATGTAAGAGAAATATATCTTATGAAAATGTCTATTTTTTTATAAAGTAACTTTTTTCTTCTGTTTAGAAAATTCAATAAAATCCATAAATGTTGATAAAATATGTAATATTTTTCCCAGATGGGAAAAAGAGAACAAGAAAAAATGTTAGCAATGTTGAGACAGCAACAGCGTATTGGAGCTTTTGTATGCTACTGAAGCAACTAAGATTAATGAACAGAGAACAAATGGTTGACATAGCACCTACCCATGGGAGTTCCAACGCCGTAACCTTTTGAGTCTATCAGGCCTCCAATCTGTGTTAGGTTACAGTTCCGCTGTGTGACAAACTCAATGGTTGTCGACTCCATTAAAAATGCATAATCAGAGGTAAGCACACGCTGGATACCTTCTTCATTACTTTTGACAAGTACTGACTGCCTCCTGCTACTCATGAAGGCCCACATCTTGTCATAAGTGGAGATTTTGGATTTCTGAAAGACAAATATTAGATGCAACATGAAAAATAATTATATGCTTTTAAGAGTGAAAGTTTGCACGTTGTTCTCTTATCGTATTTTACTATATGTCAGGTTTTACCAAGGCTTCTTCTAAGGGTGCCTGTACCTTTCATCTCACCTGTGCCTCTCATCTTGTCTGTGTAAAACAAAACAGCTGGAGAGGTTCTCAAGAAACTGTGCAATATCTGTTCTTTATCTTGGTTTTATTGTTTATATGGTTCTATGTAGGATGAAGGATGTTGGTGAGTGTTATAGAAGAATCCGTGGATCCTGGCACATATGAAATTTTCAGTCTTATTTCAATCACTCAGCTACTCCTAAGCAACTCTGAAAATCTAATGCACAGTGTGGCAACCTGAAGTAATCAAAGCATTTACAAAAGGCAATACATGGAGAAAACAGTTGTGAGGTAGAGGCAGCAAATATTTTATCCGTGGTACACTGCAAAAATACTTGGAGAAAGATTTTAGGTAAGAGACAGTATCACACTGGTCACTCTAGCTTCCCATTCAGAAACTGGCTACTAGAAGTCCTAAAAATGAATATGTTTTCTGCTTTAATGTTCCCAGAATGCAAAGAACTTTTGTGATAGGAAAAGAGAGACAGTAGTTTGGCACAAAATGATGTTGTACAACTATAAAGGAGTCAGATTCTTTAAAAAAAAAGATATTACCTTCCCTCATCTTTGTAATACACAGTGCTTAAGAGATCATAACCACTGGATAAATTGAAGGTATTAGAAGTACTGAACATTTTACATTATGTTTGCTCCATCTATGTAATAATGTTTCAAGCTCAAGATGTACCAGAAAATGCTCAGTAATGTTAAATCTTACCTAGTAAATAAAATGTAGAAATACAGCATGAAAACTAGTATAATCAAACTTTTTAAGGAGTCTTTTATCTTTTAATGTCAGCCTTAAACATAACTTTACAATCAACTCTGGTGAAGATACTAAACAAAGATTGACACTACAAACCTTTCTGAAGTTCAGCTGATTGGCAGCCATAAATTCTGCCCCAGAGGAGAATTAGCAGTGGATGAGGAATAAAAAGAACATTTATTTAGAAAAAAGATGACTTTGTCCCCCTGCTGAGATACAATCCATCTGCCTGGGGACTTAGCAAATCAAACATTTCAACTAACTCTGGTGTCAATGCTAACAAAACTGAAGACTCTGCATGAACACATTGCTACTGTACTGAAGATAGTCTGTGGCTGATTGCAAAAGATTTTAGTAACAATGAAAGGGGAAACCATTTTTCTTCAGAATATACTGTGAACGTATAGAATAGAGAAATCCAAACAGATGGGGTTTCTCCTCATAGGGTTTCTTTTGAAAATCAAGTACTTCTTGCAAGCAATTCATATTGAACTGTAGCATAACATACTTTAAGCAATACACATCAGCTCTGTAGGAATATAAATTACTATGTAATACAGAAAGGATGGAAAATGAATGTTTTTCAATATTTGTAAAATTTTACCAAGAACCTGTATTTAATTCTTTTAACATGCAATCTTCACCCCAGTATACAAGACAAATATTTCAGCCTCTATAAGTAATTTGAGCAATATAAAAATTGGCAGAGAAAACAATTTTAGTAAACTGTTACCTACACATTGCTGATGAATATTAAGGGGAAAAAAAAGAAAGTTAAATGAGCTGCAATGGAAAATAAAGAATGAATGAACTGTAATACATACACATTTCTAGATTTCTGTTGAAAAAAAATAAATTCCAGGATGAAAATGTGTTAGCAAGGGGAATGGTTGCTCTCTACTGAAGCATTAGAGCATGTGAAAAATACAATACCCTCTAAAGGACAAAGTGCTCCTATTATGATGACTGATTTAATCAGCTAGGATGGAACCATAGCTACTGTTAAAAAGGAATCAACAAAGATCACCAACAAAATCAAAGAAAGCTCCTGCATAGGATTGTTTGCTTACTGGAATAATTAAAACAAACAAACAAACAAACAAAAGTATAAAAGTGTACACATGACTAGTGAGACAGTAGAAGATCACACAAAGCCTAGAACATCAGTGCATACGGCTCACCACTGTGAAGCTAACAGGGTGATACAAAGTGCACAGTGATCTCTCAGTTTTCTCCTATAGGCAGAATACTACAGTGTCTTTGCACTGCGTTCTTCCACTCCTGAAAGCTAAAAGTCAGAACTGAAATGATGCCAGGGAAAACAACCCATCTACTTGTGACCCCTAAAATCTAACTAGTGCTTAGAAAATCTTACCAGAAAAAAATGTATAGTACAAGTTATAGGATTTCTTTTACACATAACAGAGGATGTTTTATCTGAAAATAAAAATAAAAAAAAAAATAAAACCAAACCAAATCAAAACAAAACAAAACAAAACCCACACATTGGATTCAAGAAAATATAACTACAAATGGTTTTCCTCTGTGTTTGGCAAACTACTCAGCAGACTCAAGTTCCTAAAATAAAGAAGCCAGAACAATCAAAAGCATCAGCAGCCCATTTGACATTGAACTAAAGAGAATGGCACTCCAATATGTACATACTGCTTCTTGTGGTTATGACTGTGTCATTCATACTGATAGAAGCAGATGCTGCAATTTACATTATCTTTCCATCTTTCACTGTGTGCAAATCAAGCTGGTTAATCAGAGTATCATCGAACCATAGAATAGTTTGCATTGGAAAGGACCTTTAAAGGTCATCTAGTCCAATCCCCCTGCAATAAGCAGGGACATCTTCAACTAGATCAGGTTGCTCAGAGCCCCATCCAACCTGATCTTGAATGTTTCCACCTCTCTGCGGAACTTCTTCCAGTGTTTCACCACACTCACTGTAATATTTTTTTTCCTTATATCTAGTCTAAATCTATCCTCTTTGAATTTAAAACCATTACTCCTTCTCCTAGAGCAACAGGCCCTACTAAAAATTTGTCTCCACCTTTCTTATAAGCCCCCTTTAAGTACTGGAAGGCCACAATAAGATCTCCTTGGAGCCTTCTCTTCTCCAGGCTGAACAACCCCAACTCTCTCAGCCTGTCCTCATAGGAGAGGTGCTCCAGTCCTCTGATAATCCTTGTGTTTCCTCCTCTGGACAGGCTCCAACAGGCCCATGTCTTTTCTGTGCTGAGGGCTCCAGAGATGGATGCAGTACTCCAGGTGGGGTCTCACCAGAGCCAAGTAGAGGGGCAAAATCACCTCCCTCAACTGGCTGGCTACGTTTCTTTTGATGCAGCCCAGGATATGATTAGCCTTCTGGGCTTCAAGTGCACATTGTCGGCTCATGTCTAGCTTTTCATCCACCAGTACCCCCAAGTCCTTCTTAGCAGGGCTGCTTTCAATCCCTTCATCCCGCAGTTTGTATTTATACCAGGGATGCCCGGACCTAGGTGCAGGACCCTGCACTTGGCCTTGTTGAACTTCAGGAGGTTCACACGGGTGCACTGCTCAAGCTTGTCCAGGTCCCTCTGGAAGGCATCCTATCCCTCAGGTGTGTCAATTGCACCACTCAGCTTGGTGCCATCCACCAACTTGCTGAAGATGCATTCAGTCCCACTGTCTATGTCATTGACGAAGTTATTAAACAGTACTGGTCCCAATACAGACCCCTGAGGGACACCACTTGTCACCGATCTCCATCTGAATATTGAGCCATTGACCAGTACCCTCTCAATGCAATCATCCAACCAATTCCTCATCCACCGAATAGTCCACCCATGAAATCCATACCTCCCCAATTTAGAGAGAAGGATGTTGTGAGGGACCATGTCAAAGGCCTTACAGAAGTCCAGATATATGACCTCTGTAGCTCTTCCCTTGTCCACTGATGTAGCCACTCCATTATAGAAAGTTATTAGGTTGGTCAGGCAGGACTTGCCCTTGGTAAAGCCATGGTGGCTGTCTCAAATCACCCCCTGTCAACCTATATACTCCATCAAAGAAGTGTATTGTTTTATCTGGGTTAGTTCACCATATTATTTCATCTAACTGGAAATCATTGTCTGGAAATTCAATCTAACTTGAAATCAACTGGAAGTGAAGTCTGTATAAGATAACTTGTGGTGACATGATTTATCATGCTTGTGTTCCCTCAGTAAAACCAAAGAGAATGCAGAGTAGTAAGAAAGCTGCCTGTGTTTTGCAACATTTGAATTTCACTGGAATTAAAAAAAAAAAAAAAAAAAAAAGAGAGAGAACAGGAAGGATGGAAAAGAAAAGGTTAAGCAAATCAAGAACATCATCTACCTGGTGCGTAAAATGGTAGCTGTCACAATGATATTCAGAGGATACTGTCAGTGATATACTCAGCATTTATAAATTAAAGATCATTGGATGATAACTGTGCATGTCAGGGACTACAAAAGTAACCATGACAGAGGCTCTAAGTTAGTTTAATGCTGTGTACAAATGTGAGGCTGGAAACAGAAGGAATCATCGTTAGTAATGGGTTACTGCTCTATCCTGAAGCACTCGGTAGGAAAGACAAATTGTCTGAGCAGTGAGACTCTGGACCACAAGGTCAGAAAAATAGCAGAATGTAGAATGAATATTAGCATAAACAATCATCAAAGGACAGGGAAGTGGACCTCATGATACAAGACAAGAATGGATAAATGCACAGCAAAAATGTGCCAGGCAAATTCTGACACTTTCTACAAAGGAAAAATTACAGATCCATTAATGGCGATTTTTATTTTAATTATAGCATGCAGCTTCTTTCCTAGCTTCTAAAAGCATTTGGGTGTCACAGACAATTCCTCAGCTTTGCTTCCACCCATTCAATATTTAAACTCAAAAGAGGCTATAGTGACAAAGGAAAGATTAAAGGAAATTAAGACCAAATTTTGAGGAAAAAAAAGTAAAAAAAGTAAAAAAAGCCCAGTTCTTATATAAGAAAGCACACTCCACCACATAAGAATTAAACCACGACAACTTTAAGTTAAAAGAACCCCCACAGACTCCCAGTCCTACTACACTATTTTCTATTTATGACACTGCCTATAACAGTTGTGTGACTTTTGGCTTCCTGAGCATTGTATTCTTAGTGTACACAGGCCACTTTTCTTAAAGTTGCTTGATTCATGGATTTTTTTTAAGGCCAAAGAAACAATTATGCACATTTATTCTGACCTTCTGTAATACACAGACTATGAGCTGTGACTTCTGAATTACTTCACCAAATTCATCACTTCTGTGTTCGCACTGACACAAAGAATGACATATGAAAAGTACATTCGTAAAGAACCACTTATATGACCCTTAGCAAGGTTCCCAGTATGGTTTCTCACAATATTGTTGATAACAAGCTGGTAGGATATGGACTGGGCAGGTGGACAACCGGCTGAGATGTTCATCTTGAATGGTGGTATAGTTAATAGCTCAAGGCCAGATTGGCACCTTGTCATGAGTGGAGTGCCTCAGGGGTGAGTCATAGACCTGACACTATCCAATATCTTTATAAATAGTTTGGAAAACATTACTGAAAGCACCCTTAGTTTTTGGATGCCACCAAACAGGGAAGAGGTAGATACACTGGAAGAAAGAGCTACCATGCAGAGAGACCTCAAGAGGCTGGAAAATTAGTGTAACAGGGATTGCATGAGGTTTAACAAAAATAAATACAAATTCTGTCTTGGGAGAAAATATCCCAAGCATCCATACTGGCTGGGAATTGACTGGCAGGAGTCCTTTGGCTGAAAAAGACTTATGGATCCAAAACAACAGCAAGCTGAACATAAGTAATCAGCCCATCCTTGCAGTGGGAAAGCAAGCAAAATTCCAAGCACAAATACAGGCTGGGCACAGAATGGATCGAGAGCAGCCCTGAGGAGAAAGACCTGGGGGTGCTGATTGATGAGAAGATCAACATGAACCAGCAATGCACGATCGCAGTCCAGAAAGCCAACCACACCCTGGGCTGCATAAGAAAAAGCGTGGCCAGCAGGTCAAGGGAGGTGATTCTACCCCTCTACTTGGCTCTGGTGAGACCCCACCTGGAGTACTGCATCCATCTCTGGAGCCCTCAGCACAGAAAAGACATGGGCCTGTTGGAGCCTGTCCAGAGGAGGACCACGAGGATACCAGAGGGCTGGGGCACCTCTCCTATGAGGACAGGCTGAGAGAGTTGGGGTTGTTCAGCCTGGAGAAGAGAAGGCTCCAGGGAGATCTTATTGCAACCTTCCAATACCTAAAGGGGGCCTCCAGGAGAGCTGGGGAAGGATTTTTTACAAGGGTATGTAGTGATAGAATGAGGGGTAATGGCTTCAAACTGGAAGAAGGTAGATTTAGATTAGATATTAGGAAGAAATTCTTAATTATGAGGGTGGTAAGGCACTGGAACAGGTTGTCCAGAGAAGTTGTGGAAGCTCCAACCCTGGAGGCATTTAAGACCTGGTTGGATGGGGCTTTGAGCAACCTGGTCTAGTGGAAGGTGTCCCTGCCTGTGCAGGGAGGTTGGAACTAGTGATCTTCAAGACCCCTTCCAACCTAAACCATTCTATGATTTTATAGTCTGCATTAGCAAGACTATAGCCAACAAAACAAGGGATGGGATTAATCCATGACGCTTGACACTTGCGAAGCCACATCAGGAACTCTGTGTCCAGTTTTGGTCCTCCAAATTCCAGAGATATGTTAAAATTGGAGAATGTCCAACAAGGTGATCAGAGGTTTGAAGATCTTAAGTTACAAAGAAAGATTGATGGAAATGGTGTTGTTCAGAATAGGAAGTGGAAGGCTTAAACAGAATCTAATCATGTTGTTCCATTAACTAAAGAGAAGGTCAGAGAGAAGTTAAAGGTACTCTCTTCATTAGGATGCATGGTGACAGGATAAGAGGCAATGGTCCAAGCTGGAGGGAAATTCTATGTGGATGTAAGAAAAAAATTATTCAACATGAGAACAACTAAGCATTGGAACAGATAGCCCAGACAAGTAGTGGAATCAGCTCACTGGAAATATTAGAAAAAATTTATGATGGGCCTGAATAAGCTAATCTAAGGCCTTCCCTTCAATTAGGAAAGCAGATCTCATCCTGCAAGAGGAAGGGAATTCTAGAGATCCCTTCCAACTTTGAGTTTGAATTGATTTTTAGAATTCTTTGTCAGTATGAAGTTTGATACAATAATAAGCGTTTCTGGAGACTCTTCAAATTTTGACATTGAGAAATTTCAGGAAAATAAACCAAAACATATAATTTCCTTTTTGGGAAAAAACAAGCAAGCAAACAAACAAACAAACCCAAACCAAAACAAAACAAACCCCCAAATATCGTGAACTTATATAGTTTATACATCACGCCAAAGGCAAGCTCATTATTAGCCAGGGAAACATGTGTTTTCCCATCTTTTTTACACTTCGGTCCTTTAAAACTCAAGTAGATTCATCCCAATTGTTTTATACATGACCCCTTGGAAATCCTGAACACCAGCATGAAAACCCAAGCTGAACTGTTCATACAATATGTTTATTTTATTCATTCCTTTTTCATTTTCATAAGTTTGACATTTTGTTTTCACACATGCCCTAAATCTAGGTAGCTGTGAAATAAGCTAGAAAATGCATTTCTGATGTTCTTAGAATGTCAAAAGCACTAATGTATCTCAGGATTTTTTTCTAAACATAAGAAGGCTAGGTGTCAAATTTAGGTGAAGCAAACATTACAGATGATCCTTTTATGGCTTATAGCTGTTCTAACACATTTGGGATATGTCCGCAGAATTTTAGGCCACAGAGGATCAGTATCATTAATAGAGAGATAAACAAAGTTAATTAATTGAATACATTTCAAATCATAGTACGACAAGCTTGAAGCTGAGAGAACAAACCAATGGCCTAAAGTAAAGAATATTTTAGGAATTCTGTAATTGTCCTCAGGCTTTATAAGTACAGGGAAATTCAAAGACGTGGTTATCAGAAAAAAATCAAGCACTTATATGAATGAAAATAACTTGTAAATAAGCATAAATAGCCTGCTCACTTTCCTGAACTGTCACCAAATAGAAATTTGTAAAAGCTGGTTGCTACTGTTCAAATATCTGTCAATGACCAATGATGTGTTTGTTCCATTCTGCATTTTTTATACCTCTTGTTTCTGTAATTTATATCTGTGTACACTGATCCACCTGTCCCAGTTCTTGATATGAATCTGAATTCTTTGCAATAGGTACTGTTTTCTCCAAACTTCTCAATGTTTCTGAAGTGGACAATGGTGGGATCCTGAGACATTACTAAGACTTCTGAGCTAAACAACAGTATATACAGATAATGATAACTATATGAGAATCAGCTACAGGAATCAGTATGGAAAACATCAGATCTCACTAATTTTTAAGCTTTGGAGAGTATAACTACATCTCCTGTTTCCAGATATTTTGTTTTAAATAATCCATTTTAATTTGTTTTAATGACTGAAATAATTTCTAGTTTCTGGTAAGCCTTAGCTAACTGTACACTCCAAAAGTAAGTGCTGTTTTTTTGAGGCAGCAGAAGCAGTATAGTTACTGATTTTGACATAGATGAGCACATTATATGTAAAACGCAATTTGGTCTTAATTGCACATCTACACCTGATGCCTCCATAACGTAATATGATGCCACAGACATTCCAAACCCTGCATTCACATATGTGCACTGCACAGTTTGGAATCATTGCTACCGGCTAAGGCATAACTTTCACAGAGTACCATGCTACTCACTAACAACTTAGATATCCTGAAAGGATTACACATTGTTCCACCTGTGCTGGACAACAGACCAGATTTATCAGCTTAGCTGTCCTCTATCACCCAACAGACAGACTGTGATAATTCAAGTGAACTTCTAAATATCTTCTGATTTTCTGACCAGATTAGCAACTAGTTATAAAAATTACCTTTGTAGTACTGGATTTTCTTTATCACCTCCTAGAACTATGAGACTGGCTTTTTCTCAGTCATCAAAGAAAGGTAAAAAGACTCTCTCCTTTTTATCAGACTGGTCTCGGTGTCTCTGACCTCAGGGTATTTCTTTTCTTCCCCCCCCCCCCCTTTTTTTTTTTTCTTCTTTTCCGTATTTTTTCAGAACTGCTGAGGCCTGAAAACCCCTAAGTGAACCAGCCGATTTAGATTTTGTTGTGTCAGCATAAAAACAATAAAACCAATGCATACAGCATTCTCTCCTCCATAACGGCAGTTTTCATGGTCCATAGAGCACAAATGAAAAAAGGTAGGAAAGGTGTTTCTGCCAAGAATAGAGCTACAAGAAATGAAAAATGCGGTGCTCAGAGAAAGACATTTTTACTTTTACCCCGATTGTGCTGACTTTTTGTTTTAAAATCCAAAGATTTTGAACAGCCGTTAAATATTTAAAGTAATTTATGGTTAAAAAAACCCAAACCCTAATGTTATTGAAATAAGTTTTCACTATCAGCTTTGACCTGGAAATAAGTAAGGATTTTATAGCTCCAAAAACACTAATGGACTTCAGAAAACTTCCTTGCCTTTTATACCAGAATGATTTATAATCCTCTGCTGAATTATAACTAATGTCACAAAGGTTCTTTTTGTAAAATGCAGAAGGTGACAAGTGTGATACTTCTCACACTTCTTTAGGTTTCTCCCTCTGTAAGTAGGAACAAGACATTAAGTAAATTTAATCTGTTTTTAAAGCAGATCCTATATTCTGCATGTTCTGTAAAGATAAATCCACTTCTGCTCACTCTGCCTGTTCTCAGATACAAACTGCACTACAAAAGTCCGTATTTTGTTTGCACTGTCTCTGGAAGCAATCTCGTTTTCCAAAGCAGTAAGTGCATAGTTTCATCATTGGAACCGAGCATGAAGTTCACAAATACTACTTTAAATATTTACCTCTAACAGGGTAAGAATTTGTCACAGCACCATGAATTTAACAATTGAAATCTCACAGCATCTACATTGGTGTAGAAGACTTTTGTGCAATGTTCAAAGCAAAAATAATATGCACTATGCCAAAACGGTCTGTTGTTGTTGTGGTTTGAAAGACACTCATCAGGCAGCATTAGAAGTGAAACTCATAGCATTTAAGATGTCTTTGAATGAGGAGAAGGGATAGAAAGCCCACTAATTTATTTGCCTTTGTTGCTCAAAACAGTTAGTAATAAATATTGCTTCTTTATCTTCACAGATTTCAAAAACTTAACAGAAGTTCTGGTTTGTTTTTGTTTTTGTTTTTTTTTTTTTTTTTGCTTTTGGCACCTGTCAAGCAGCAGCATTATCACTCGTTATTGCCTGTAATGGTAGTCATCAAAATCAGTCAAGTGGCACAGGCAGACTGGAGAGTTTTTTCCCTCAATAAATTCCCCCATCGGTTCTGTTGCCAGACCTAACAAAACTCTGAACATCTAAAAGAGCCAATAATTTCAAGTATTTACAAAATAGCTCATGTAAAATATTTGCCACCTATAGATTAGCATAAACCACCACTGAGGTATTCTGCAGTGGGATTTGGATTCAGCATTCAGTACTTTTTTATTATAGTGAGTAAATTACCAACAACACTGGACCATATGTGCTAGCTAAGAACAGCTGAGTCTTTCTCTGTATTCGTCTGACCTTGGTCACTAGAAAATTGGAGTTAATTCAGGCAAAGAGGGTTGATGCCATATGTGGTTCATATCAAAGGTATAGAGGAGTGGTAGGATACTGATCAGAAGAACTGTGTGTTTGTTAGCAAATCTGCCAGGTCTTGGAATAATTCTGGCAGTTTTATCTCAAAAGACTTGTAGTCTCCCAAACAACATACTTGAGAAGATAAGCAACATAAGACTTAACGAGCTGCTTTCCTCCAACAATGGAGAGGTTAAAAAAAATGGGGGTGAAACACTATAGTAAAAGAAACAGGTACTTTTCAACCAAACTGGTGGCTGAAGAATACATCATGAAGAATTCATCTATGTGTGTAGATGAATTTGTGTGTGTTTGATTAGTGATCTGTACAGAAAGTATGAGCAATAGTACTGTTATAAGATGTAGGTTTGTGTGTTTTGTTTAGCACTAATACATAGAGTCCTGACCCATCTTTTCAGAAGTAGAGGGGGAAAATTGCAGTACTGATAAAATTGTATGAGATTAAGATACAATTCATGTATTTATCTGCGTACTGCAATCTGGACATCTGTAATAGGTGAGTATAGGCAGTGTAAACACAGCTGGTAATGTAGTTTAAGAGAGAACGGGATACAGTATAGCTTCTGACGGCTAAGGAAGTTCTACAAGGCTTTGCTTTATTTATAATTTGGAACAGCCAGAACAGCAAGTGTATGGCAGAACCAAGGGGAAAGGATTCTCTTTGAACGTTATGCCAGTTTTCTCAGTATTTCACTTTGATGGAAGTGCTTAATATTAGTGGAAATAAAGTAATTGGGAATTTCCAAGGAAAGAAATGAGAAGGGAAGGTTCATTACCAGTTTATCAGTTTGACCATTCAGCGACTTAAATCAGTCACATTAGTGTTTTCTGTTATATAATACACCAAAACTTAGCCAAAGACAATTCTAAGATTCTCAGGCTAATTCTGTGCCAACTACTTATTGTATTATTGCTTATTACAAAGGTCTTAGCAGATAACTGAACTGTGCAGAACAATTATTGAAAAAAGAAACAAAACATCCAGTTTGCAGTTTCAGTAGAACCATGGCTACTATAACTTCTTTAGGAATAGGTTGGATTGAACATTAAATCGCAAAAGTAATTTTAATTCGAGCACATTTGACACTAGCTGTAGGAACAGATATTTGTGTCTGTGACAACAATGAAGTGGTCTGGGAAGTGTTTGTCATATGGTATGGCCTGTAGAGAGTTGGGGGATCGATATATTCTCCCAAGGAGCAAGCGGCAGCATAAGAGGAATTAGCCTTAAGTTACACCAGAGGAGGTTTAGACTGGATGTTAGGAAAAAGTTCTTCACTGAAGGGGTTATCAAACGTTGGAACAGGCTGCCCAGGGAAGTGGTGGAATCACCATCACCGGAGGTATTTAAAAGATGGGTAGACGTGGTGTTTAGGGACACGGTTTGCTGGCAGTTTTGGCAGTGTTATGCTAACAGTTGGACTCGATGATCCTAAAGGTCCCTTCCAACCTAGACATTTCTATGATTGCTGTTAGTTGCCCTGAATTATTGGAAAAAATCAAGGTGAAAAGTGCTGTAACCTTTTCTTTCTTCCCATTTTCAGCATTTTCTGTGTGCACCTAAGATGCAAACCCAAGTCCAAGTGTAGTCTTATTAAACATAATCTTCAATGACAGAAATCAAAGTTAAAATGTTACTTTGAGCCATATCAGCCAGAACAAGGAAATAAGAAGTTAGGACAATGTTCCCTTCCCTCAATCCTTAACTTTTTTTTTTTTTTTGCTACATGAGCGAACACGGCAGGTAGATATCCCACTTGAAAGATAACATGAAACTTCAATGATAAACTAAACACAGTGAATTCAGAGATCATTTAAGCCTCTCAGTAGTACATAGATCAAGTTTCTACAAGTCAAACCTCTATTACAAAGCTAGTACACTACTTTGATGTTTACTATTTACACAAATATTGGAACAATTAGAGAAGAGGAAGAGAAGGATATAAGTGATAAGTTCTTGCCTTACTTTCCCCAAAAGTTGAAAGTTCTTCAAAGCCTATTAAAACCTTGGGATGATAAACAAACAAACAAAAAAAATGATTTCTGTCTTACAGAAAATCTTGGTATTTCAGCAACTGCAGACAAACAGAAATGCAATGAAAAGTAGAATAAGAAACTATGAAATCAAGTTTCTAAAAAACATTAAATAATAATGCATTAGGAACAAAGACAGAATGACAGGGAAAAAATAGGAGAAGGCAAAATTTCATATTGATTTCACTTGGCAGAAAAATGAAGACAATAAAAATAAAAACTTAACCGTGGAAAATTTTTATTTTGACAAAAAAAAAAATTTTTCACAGAGAATTCCTGAGTTGGCTCCAGAGATGCCTTAATGCCTTAATGATATTTTAAGGTTTCTAACTAAACATTTCTACTGATTCCAGCAGTAGAAGACTTTTATTATTGACTAAAATATTAAATTACATGTAGGTATTAATAGTTACACATGGTAAAGGCAATTACACTTTATTATCTATGAATTTGGGGGCTGCAGAGAATTTTATATCAACATTTAAATGCTTTAAACACGGCTTAAAGTAATTACTCTGTGGAATGTGACATCTGAGTTCTGAAAAACAGTCAAGAGGAACAGACATTTGACATTATATACTGACGTGCTCTAGTAGAAATCCGTGTGCCATCATAAAGATATTGTATAGGCTGATACGTGATATCATAACTCCTAGAAAATTTATTATGTTAATGATTGTGTGGTGTTACCAGAACTGCTAAGGATTCTAGACATTCCTTCCTTGGAATGGCTGCAAGTATCTGTGCATCAGACTGCAGATTCTGTGTTTCCACCCATCAAGCTGTCAGTAAGTTGATAAATTGGACATCAAAAAGTAATTCTGTTATTCATCCAGTAAAAGGCTAAAGGGAAACACAATTTCTGATGAAGTCTGAGCATCCGTTAAGTTAAATTTAGCTAAATTTATATTAATACCTTTGCTAACTTTCTTACCAAAACAAGCCAACCTTTTCTGGATGCTACCAAATTATTCCACTGAACAATTTCAAATAATAGCTGGGACTATAGTGTTTGACTTTATTCCCTATTTTGTTGTTTTAATTAAACTATCTGTGAAAAGTCAGAAAATTCTATTCTAGGGACTTTTACGGAAACTAATCTATGAACAACTGTTTTAGAAACCTCCAATGAATAATAGTTAAATATGTAATAAATTACTATAGTAAAAGTTAATATCATTACCTGTGACTGACTTCATGTCCTGCTGTTCAGAAGTGTCACATAGGACTGAAAACAATGACAACAAAAATAGAGTGAAGGCACAGAAAATTAATAAAAATTATTCTATGTTTTATACCATACAACACCACACATATTTCTCTAGTTTCCACGTAGTTTGACAGAAAAAACAATTGCTTGTGGTTGTATTTTGGCACATGCTACTGATGCCACTGCCAATGCCTTATTGTGGTAAGATTATTTCAGATGACCCTTCACCGCTTACAGGTAGGATTGCAGAGATCAGCTATGAGTTTGAAAGCCATCGTGTTGGGAAATGTGTTGTAGCAACACTGCAAACCTGATTTCTCTGCATTTTCCAAGAAGAAAAGCATGCAAATGTGATAGTACAAGCAGCTTCCAACATGACAAAGTGGATGAAACTTTTGGGGAAAGTAAGGGAATAGTTTCATCTCTACTTTGAATATGGGTCATCTGCTGAGGTTCCTTAAAATGCTGCCAATTAACCTAACAAATTTTTCTAAAGAGGACCTGGGTCAGAAGTTGGACTGATGCACCACTAGTTCGTTTTACAATGATCAGCTACAGAGAGATGATAGACATTATCTGTCAGCAATTAAATTAATAAAGAAAAGTAACCTGTTTTAAGGTGAATAGCTTTATAAACATCTTTTAACTTTAGTCATAAGACCCTAATCAGCTATTATTGTTCCATTTTAGCAATAGTGAACTTCAGTAGTGTGCATAAAATGCTGTGCATTCAATCTCATTTCTCAAATGGGGACAAGTAGTGTAATCTTATTAGTTTGCATTTATATTTTTATAGTTTCATTCTGTTTTATGTTTATCTGACAAAGTTGCACTGACACTTCCAGGAAGGTGCCAATTTACTCAAGATCTCTGGGAGGAGTATGTTCATGTTTATCATGACAGATGTGATAGCATCTGTCGATTAACACACTGTCCATTCAGATCATGGCAGTATTTGCTGCAATTCTAAGATATATTTTTTTTTCTAGCAAACACATTCTATAGCTAATTTTATCCTACAAGGATGGATAATAACCAGATATTATGGTATCCCTGACAGCTTTTTACCTTTAAATCCAAACTCAGAAATGATTAAGTCTAAAGAAACAGCAAAAAAATATATATATATACAAGTGGCAGTCCCACAATCATATAATTTTCTTTGCATTATAATTATCTCTATTTGATTTTATCATTTTGAGTAAAATGCAAGAATAAAGAAAATCTCAGCAACTTGCTGATTTGCTCCTCTTACTTCAGGATTGCATAATCATACAATACTGGTTTTGCCTGTTATTAACTATTATCCTGATGGGACTTGTATTTCTTTCACTATTAAGCTCAGAAAAAAACTTGAGCAACCTATAGGCTTGACTCTTAAAAAAACTGTCTAGCTTGAGTGAAAAAGGGCTAGAAATTGGAAATGGTTCATCTTCCATTCCAGCAGGAATGTTGCGGACACTGAAGATGGTAAGGGAAGGGAGAAACAGCTCCTTATGTGTTGTTAATGCAATCACTGCCTCCTTTCTGAATGTTCTTTTGTAGATTTCTTCCAAGCAAGACCCATTTAAGATGCATTAATTCCAATGGACATAGAACATGCAAGGAAAATAAAACTACAGAGGCTAGTTCCTGTTCTGTGAGAGAATGGCATATATACCATTGTCCTGGATTACCACAGCAATCACAGAATTGTTGAGGTTGGAAGAAAACTGGAGATCATCTAGCCCAAAATCCTGCTCCAAGCAAAATCGAGCAGATCAGGTTGTCTAGGACATTGGGGTTTGAATATTTCCAAGGATGGAGGTTCCTCCACCATCCCTCTGGGCAACCTGTTCCAGTGTTTGTTCCTCACAGTAAAAACAGGTTTTTCTTACATTTATATGGAATTTCTCTTATTTCAATTTGTGTCCATTGCCTCTTCTTTCACTGAACACCACCAAGAAAAGTCTTTCTCCTTCTTTGCACCTCCCATCAGGTATTTATAAACAGCAGTCAATGCCCCCCCACCCCCAACATTTCTTTCTTCCAGGCTAAACAAACTCAGCTCTCTCAGCCTCTCTTCTAATCACAGATGCTCCAACCTTTTAATGCACTTTGTTGTCCTTTGTTAGACTTCCTCCAGTACAACACAGTCCCTCTTGTACTGGGGAGCCCAGAACTGGATGCAGCACTCCAGATGTCTCACCAGTCCTAAACAAAGAGGAAAGACCACCTTCCTTGACATGCTGACAATGTTCTGCCTAATGCAGCCCAGCTGATCGACCTTCCAACCTGTACTAGTACATGAGGTCATGCCTTCGCCCTTGTGGGTTTTTGGCATTTTCTTCTGTTGACCGGCATGAGGTTCCTGCCTGCCAATTTCACCAGCTTGTTGAGGTTCCTCTGAATGGCAGTACAACCATCTGGTCTATCAACTACACCCCCCAGTTTTGTATCATCTATAAACTTGCTTAGGGTCCACTGTGTCCTACCATACAGGTCATGAATGAATCTATGTGGGATCCAATATTTCTCCTGGGGGCATGCTGTGTGTGACTGATCTTCAGGTGGACTTCAAGCTGTTCAAAACAACCCTTTGAGCCTGGCAGTTCAACCAATTTTCAGTCCTCCTCAGTCTCCACTTGTTTGGTGCATACTAGACTAGATAGACACCCTTCATCGAGGAGGTAGAAGAACAATTTCTTGTCCTTTCCTTGTATTGATCTCTCCTCTAAAGTCTAGTAAAGGCATTTAAAATAGCTTATAGGAAAACTCTCTTTATACTACTTATGTAAATACTTTGGAGACAAAATGGATTTCTGCTACACTGAAGAGATATCTTGTTTATATACCCATTTTGCCTATATCTTCAAGTACAAAAAGTAAATATTTATCTGCATTTATCTCTATCACTGCACTGTTTTGCTTGCTAGGTGTAATGACTTGGTTTGAGACTCTATTCCTTCTTATTTTACAGATGTTAGATTGCTAACATTTTGAGAAGACAAAACAGTATCCCTCCTGCCCCCAACATAGGAGTAAAAGTCAGTCATTGAAAAACTTTGGGTTTTGTTTTGTTTTGTTTTGTTTTCTGTAAAAAAGTTACTAAAATCAGTCTTAGGAAGCTCAGTTTCTTTGTTCAAAACCAAGTTTTCATAATTCTGTTTGATCTTTTTCTAGAATATTCCTTAGCTCCCTTCTTATTGATTAGAAAAAAAAAATGGTTTATCTCAATATTCCAGTCTTGAGTGCTCATCTTAAAAATCTTTACTGAGAATTCATTAAAACTTGCACACTGTGCCCTAGCAATTTGAATCTGATTTTTTGACCTTTATGTCTCGCTTTAAAAATTTCAATCTATTTTAAATCACTAGCTTAGTTGGTTTGTTTTCATTTGCCTGCACCAAAATACTCCTTGTTCACCTCAACAGTTTTGATCCTCACTCACATATAGTATGATTAATGCCTGAAGTAGAGATGTGTTAAACATTTGCTTTGACCAGCTTATTTTTCTGCTTTGTTATTTTTATATGATTTATTTTATTTGAGTCTTTTTTGATATGTATGAATTCACTTCAGACTGGAAGCTGACAAGAGGCTTATGGCAATCTTATTTTCTCCTCCTTTAAACAGGCTTTATCTAAGCAATACCAAATACCATAGCCGCAGTGCAGTACCTTTTCTTCTGGACTGCAGGGCAACCCATTTAACTGAAGTATCAAATGATGGAGAAGGGACTAATACAAGCTCATGCATACATTTACTTGTCTTTCAAATCAACCTTTTGACCTCCTTGAAGACAATGATTAAGCTATTTCTTACTGCCTACACAGCTGTCCTAGACCGATTTACAGGTTTTAAGTTATTCTGCTTCTTTGTTTTTATCATCCATTAACACAAATATGCAATGCTGAGAAATACATAATAAAGCTAGCAAGTCACATGCATCAATGGATATAAAATACACCAGCTCACTGAAACCATCTTATTTCTTTAAAAACGTTGCTTAAATATCCTGCAAGCTACAATTCATTTTTATTTACTTCTCCCGGCTCTAATAATCACTCAGAAATTGATACTACAGCTATTGTCCTTTTAATACTTGTGTCAAAATAAGTTAATTTATACTTGGTTTTGAGGTCTCAGGACCTTCATTTTTTGAGAGAAAATTAAAATTTCAGGTATCGGCAGGAAACTTGTCCTTTTAAAATTACCATCTAAAACTAATGGAAGAACTACATGTTACATATTTTAAACAGGAATTTTGTATATGTTTCACCCATTATATAAAATTGTTATCGACATTGGTGTTTCAAAAATGAAATGTCTACAGGTATTCTATACCTGTGAGGAGCTGTATGTAGAGGACAATACTACTTTCAAACTGCAGAATAACAAAAACTTATGTCTAGGTCAAAGATCTTTAACAGAACTCCAGCCTGAGCTGGCTAGTTTGGAATAGAGTGCAAACAATGGTCACAAATAAACATCAGTGAGAAATAAAAAATACATTTTTTGTGAACCCTCAAACACAAATATGATGGACCCTCTGATATGATACTCGCACAGGCAAAATTTCTGTTATTCATCTGGATTATGCTTAGAGTGCTTGATTGAGTGGCATCAACTGTATTTCTATTTTCTGTTAAATATTTCAGTAATTCATTAAAACACTTATTCAATAAAGAAAATCACTGGTATTAGTAAATTACATCCATATAACCAGCAGTCCATGACTTCAGTTCTTGACTCTATGATGCAAGTTGGCTAAAACATCATAGTGGATTGATAAAACCTCTCTCTTTCACTCACAGAAACATAGAATGGTTTGGGTTGGAAAGGACCTTCTAAGAACATCTAGTTCAACCTCCCTGCCTTGGGCAGGGACGTCTTTCACTAGATCAGGTGGCTCAAAGCCCTGTCCAGCCTGACCTTGAACACTTCCAATGACAGGGCATCCGCAACTTCTCTGAGAAACCTGTTCCACTGTCTCACCATCCTCATTGTAAAAATTTCTTCTTTGTATCCAATATAAATCTACCGTCTCAGTCTAAGACTGTTGCCCCTTGTCCTGTTACTACAGGCCCTTGTAAAAACTCTCTCTGTTTTTCTTATAAGCACCCTTTAAGTACTGGAAAGCCACACTAAGGTCTCCCCGAAGTCTTCTCTTCTCAAGGCTAAGCAACCTCAACTCTCTCAGCCTTTCTGCAGAGGAGGGTTGTTCCAGTTCTCTGATCATTTTTGTGACCCTTCTCCGAACCCACTCTAAAAGGTCCATGTCTTTCTTGTGCTGTGGCTGAAAAGTTATTATCAGAAATAAGACATAGTTTGGCACTCAGAAACTGAAAGGAGCTGAAAGAAGTCTTAGAACTTCTAGAAAATAATTGAATTTATGAAAACATGGGTTTGTGAACATTATTCTCCGATTTCCTTTTCTAAGCAATATAAGAAATTACGTTATCTTGACAATAAGAGAAGAGACTGTGCTCAAGTAGCAGTATCTATCGGCTTAGGTATGTCTAGATTTGGAAGAAAGTAGTTTTTCTTAAAGAATCAGCTACCACATTTTCTCTGAAGCATCCTTAGTGCGCATGACCTCAAATGAAGAACATTTTCTAAATGAACAAGTTTAAGCCTTCAGTCTGGATAGGACTCAACAGAATCTGTTGGGGTTTTTTTGGTTTGGTTTTTTTTTTTTGTTTTTTTTTTGTTTGTTTGTTTGTTTTGGTTTTTTTTTCTGAAAAGTTTTCGAATTATCAAACATTCTTAGAGAAAAATCAACCTGGTCAACTTTTCTGTTCCAAAAAAACTGAACTGAAAAATGTATTAGTCTCCTAAGGATGTCCTATTGATATTTTTAGGTTTTTTTTGATTTGGAAGGTGAGATGTAGCTCAAGAAGTTTTTTTTAATAAATTTAAGCTTAATTATTTAAGATAAGTTAAAACAAACACAAACAAACAAGCAAAAAGAAAAACTAACAAAAAACCCCAAACAAACAAACAAAAAAAGGATGCTATGAAGCTTGTGTTTGTGAAATGTTCCAGTTAACCTGAGTGGAATATTTTGTTTGGTTTGCATTTTCTCCCAAATAGCCTATCCATGACAACTAAGATTTTGCCTCTGTCAGAAATCCAGGGTGAGGAAAGTGTCTTGGTATCTAAAATATTTCTTGAGGGCAAGAAAATCAGAGTAAAATTACAATCAATATATTGTTGTCATACAGCCCTTAAAATCCTTTCCAATAATCCAGGACAAAGTGTTTTTCTTTTCTTTAAAACATTACTTTCAGAAAATGAAATGTTATGAAACGAAAACCTTCATTTTCCCTTCCTGTATGCATCCCTGCCAACATCCCCATTTTAAAGCCACTAGTGACATTTATGTAAAGGGGTCTTTGATGTTGAGAACCACTGTTTCTTCTCATTAAAGAAGAAAACTCTAGAAACAGGTTTAAATAGAGCATAAATCCACAGTCAAACTCATTGAACATGGAGATTATCTTTAACTATTTTTCTTTGTGAATGCATTCTTTTCTTTGTTGCATTACTCCTAGTAGTTCAAATCCCCAAATCAGCCAATCCTTAGTCCTTAGGAACAGTATATCTTTCCATAAATCTTTATATCCAGATTTAGATACATGCCCCTTTCTGTGTTTGTACGTGTGTGTATATATACATAGATATGTATCTGTGTGTTTTATTTTTATGATGTGTTTCTCACAGATCCTAGATTAAGAACTGAATTCGAGTAGACTAAATAATTAGGCATGACAGATATAACCCTTTCTATGTACCAGCTTCTCTTGAGTCTCCTATATTTTCTGGATGAGATTAGAAAGAGGTTAGGCATTTTAGACCTAGAAAAGCAACATAAAACTTGCAGTAGAAGATATTGCAGCCTTGCAATAGAATTCTTAAGATTTTCTGGATATTAACTCCAGTGAATCTGTACAATCTTAGGATTTATATTCAGTGATTCTCAGAAATATGCAATGTGCACTATATCCAACTAGCCAAATCACCCTCTTCGTGTCCGTTTCCTTTTTTGCCCATTTCTTGTCGAAGGTATACAGAAATTAGTATCATATACATCTGCAATGATCTGCAAAAGGGAGGTCATCTGGGAGGGTTGAAACTACCTCCTTTGAAAACTCTTCAGAAGTAAATGATTCATTATCCTTTCAAATACATGACCTGTGGCTAGAAAGCTAGAGGTCATCTGAATAGATCAAGATACAATCTGTTCTGAGAAAAAATACTGACATAGCACAATTTGTTGTTCAGGTGAAGGAAGAAAATTAGAACTTTTCATTTTATTCGAATTTAAGATGATGAGGTAAGTGGTGGAAAGGGAGAGCCAGAAAGAAATATGGTAAGCCTCCACAGCAGCAAGTACTCATGACCAATTTACTCCCCTTACAGGGGAGTCTCTAGGAGAGACCCACTCCCCACAGCTGACTGGAAGGAAATTTATTAAAATTCTTCACTCTGTGTGTGTATATATATTTACATATATATTGGGGATATTTTATACAAAAAAGCCAAACACATGAACAACTTGTTAGAGACAAAGACTTCACTACTCCTTCTGACAAAAGTTTGGCTGAAATAAATATTTCCATGAAGGTTTTTGTTTTTGACAAATTTGCATTGTTTGACAAAATGATCTGTGATGCCAAAGCCTCATTTCTTATTTCATTCCCAGGTTTTAGACCATCTCATCTCATGTTAGGTGTTAAAAGTCAGGCATCTAAACTAAACCCAGTATTGATGTTCCTTATATTGTCAAAGGAGAGAGACAGGAACCACATCCATGAATGTAATTAATTCTCCGTCTTATGCATTGATGTTTGTATGCTTTGTGTCTTTAGTACCTTCTAATGTTCCTCTCTCTCTCCATTAATTATAAAAAGAGAAAGAATACCAGGTTTTAATCAGATGCAGAACTTTTGGATTGCTATACTAAGCTGAGGTAGGATTCACCATTCATTTTTTGCCATCATGAACTCTAAATTTCATGGGATTTTGAAACTCAGAAAAGTGCAACAGCTCATAGGGCTTTAACCTTGACATTTCTTATTTGTTTGATGAAGCTTAAGTGGCTGTGTCAATGCTTATAAATAATGTATAAATATTCAGAGAATGTAATAAAATTAATTATGTTATAAAAGTAAGGGTACACAGGTGAGGCTCTCGCTTGCACATTCAATTGGAGCCTTACTATAAGAAAAAAATTCTCTTTACTTACCTGACTGCCTTCATAAACATATTTCCAGTTGCCTGCTGCTCTCAGTGTAAAATAAAAGCATCGCTATTTTTTGTAAGGATTTTTGAGACAGGTTGAATATGATACAAAAGCAGAGACATCAAGACAGAACTAAAACACTAACCTTGAGATACTGAGAATTTCAATAGAGCTATTTAATTTAAGACCAGATGAGGATAAGATCCTACAACCTCGTACCTGTATTACTAGAATTCTGATTCTTGAGAAATGTCAGATGACTTTATTTGTACTATTCTAAGGCTGTCATTCTCAAAATAATTATTTAGTAAATAATTTTCTTCACCATACCCATTTTGGTGGTTTCCACATCACAGTAGAGGGGAGCGTGGGAGAAAGGGAAGAAGTAACTATTGCTGCTCTCTGAAGAGAGAGAATCTCTTATTACACTTATTGTTGCTGTGTAACTTTGCTGCTTGTGACAGTAGCTGTTAGCAGAAAAGAGTATCTAGATATTCCTTATTTGTTCTTAACAAAAAAAGTATATATGGTAGACATATAATGATTACCTGAAAATGAGCAGACACCTACTGTACAGTGTCACTTTGAGTAGTTAAGAAAGGGAGTTATAGTAAAGAATGAACTGGGCATGTCTGTTTGCTAGTACTAAGCTTTGTGGAGCAACAGATGAAAGAGGAAAGAAGGCAGTTCAGTGATTTGATGGAACAAATAGTCAAGAAGATGCACTTTAAACAGTTTCCAAGGTAACTGACTCTGAGACTGGAATCTATAAATATGGGTACAAACAGGTTTCCAACTCTGAGACAGAAGATAACGAATGCTAAATAAATAATTAAAAGAAAGGACACTTGAATGAAAGAGCATGAAAAATAATGCTTAATGAAAAATATTCATAGAAGAATTATATTCAAAAAAATTAATGCAGTAAAACAAATGTTTTCACTTTCATTACTCAAAACTGGGTAAAAGATAAGAAGTCTATGTTTTCACATTAAAAACTACTTTTTCACAAATACATGTGTTAGTTATTAGTGTAGCATTTGTTAATATTTATTGCTTAAACTTTGTTATAGTTAAGTATTAATAAATTGAGAAGAAATATTTCTGCAAAATTTCAGATTTTCTTTAACATATTCATAATTTAGACCACAAGATAATTGAATACTACTGTAGGCTTTAATATAAAGAACATTTTAATATTTAGTATAGCGATAGCTATCAAACACAGCCAAACAATGATGCCTCTCTCAAATGGCCAGTACTTAAATAGCACTGATAGTGTGCTTTGTTTAAAAACTAATGTTGGTTTTTAACATTTTAAAATTACAATAATTAGTTACCAAAAAATGATATATCTAGTAAATTATTTTAAGGGGATAACATTCTGAAGAATTAAATTATGTGGCTCACATATACAACTGTATTTTAGAAATATCCGTATTTATAAGCAGATCTGCCTCCTTGAAAGTCTTAATTCTTTCCTACTGCTTTACTTGTTCAAGAACCTTAATATTAAAGCACAACTTTTTTATATAATATTCACACAGGAATATGTAGATACAATTCTCAAACAGGTTTGTACCCTCTTTGGGGGGTCCAAGCCTGAATGACATAAGAAGACAAACACCTTCAAAGATGAACAGCTAATTCTTTAATCATAAACATGTCAGACAAATATGGCAGACCCTATCTTCTACAGGCTGAATGCAGATAAATAAGCAGCAGTGTCATATGCATGCATTTTATCCTCTGCAACATGTGGATTAACATCTGATACTAGCTAGCGAGGTGCAGTATGGAGGTACATTACCAGAGCCTTAGAGAATTCTGGATGAACAAAGCAAAAGCTATGCAGCACATTCTGTCAGTATTCAGGCCATATTCCCAACAATGTAAAAACCCACAAATAAAAGTTTGGTCTTTGAAACTTTTCTAATAATTTTCCAGTAACTCGGGCACAGGCAAATCTGGTAAAGGTTACCGGAGCTCCAGCCGGCAGCTACTTGAAGCAGAAAAGCAGAAGAGACTCCACAAAACTCCATGAGTTGAGGTATTAGCCTTGAGAAGAGAAGACTTCGTGGAGACCTTAGTGTGGCCTTTCAGTACTAAAAGGGTGCTTATAAGAAAAACAGAGAGAGACTTTTTACAAGGGTCTGCAGTAACAGGACAAGGGGCAACAGTCTTAGACTGAGACGGTAGATTTATATTGGATACAAAGAAGAAATTTTTTACAATGAGGCTGGTGAGACAGTGGAACAGGTTTCTCAGAGAAGCTGTGGATGCCCTGTCATTGGAAGTGTTCAAGGTCAGGCTGGACAGGGCTTTGAGCCACCTGATCTAGTGAAAGACGTCCCTGCCCAAGGCAGGGAGGTTGAACTAGATGTTCTTAGAAGGTCCTTTCCAACCCAAACCATTCTATGATTCTATGAAACTCCTATATGAGGTTATGTAGCATGTTACAGATAATAAAACATGGTACTTGCCTGTCAATTTGGATTAAATATGTCAGTGGTATCCCCATATATGGATGAACACATGCAGTTTATTCTATAAGATACCACAAAAGAGACTTGAATCATTCTGAAAGAGGCAGAGACTTTACAGAGTGCAAGAGAACTGTTTCTGTGTCCCAGTGTCTGACGTAGATTTATACAGTCATTTATATCCTATTAAGACTTCTGCAATTTTATCTTTTAAGAATACATTTGAATTCCTGTACAGGCACAGATATAACAAACTATCAATCTGCATATGTTTTCTAATTGTTTATGTACTGTCAATATTACTACAACACCCATTCTTAGCTGTAGCCAAAAGGAGGCTGTAGCTGTCACATATAGCGACACCAGTTCCTCACACAAGGCTCTAATACAACAGAGAATGGATTTCAAAATTAGATAAAAAACAATAGAAATGTGACTGTGAAGAGATCCTATATACTCAAAGGCTTCTAGTTTACCAGAATATTTCAGTTTGAAAGTAGTATTATATTTGCAATGGCCTGAAAAACATTGACAAAAAAAGAATATCATTATCTAGAAGAGGAGTGTTTGAAGCAAAATTATATGGCTTTATAAGTAAATTGGACGTGCTGTGCATGCATGTGCACATCCAATTCATATATATACATATACATACACACACACGCACACACTGTCTGCTTAGGTTACCTAACATTGCTGTGAGTGAAAGAGATAAGTGAATAGCATAGTTGATACAGAATGTCAATCTAGAAAGCTACATTTCATCTGGGCTATGAATTCATCAAAGAAATTGTCATTGAAATTATGAATATTATTATTGATCCTTTATTAAAAATTATGCCTTTCCAGAGACCGCATTAGCCTTTCCCTTATGATTTGCCTGAAATAAAGCTTGCTGCTTATGGGCCGATACCTACTTGAGCCCTAGTACTCTTGAGGTTACAGTAAAAGGATTTTTCCCAAAGGTAGTAAAAAGAAAGATGAAAAGCAAACAGTTTTTTTAATTGTCATGTAAATACAAGCAACTTTGAGCCAAAACAAATTTGACAAACTTTCCAAAATGATAGATGCAGAGCTGACTCAAAAGACTCAATTTATTAAGGAGGACTTTGTATATGTGTGTTGTCAACATGAACATAATGTGTGCATGCATGTTTATGAAATTCAAAGCACCTTGAAATAATCTTGTTTGTTGGTCATTGAAAGATATGAATTTTCAAGAGTGACAGTTCTCTACATTTTCTCCTGCATTTAGCAGAATTTAGGGGAAAAAATTGAAGGAAAGGAAAAGGAGAAGAAATCGGTTCTGAAATCTGAATCTCATTATGGAGACTTCTGATTTTTACATCAAATGCTGTTGCTAACTGCAGTTGCTAACAATGACGCAACTCGACTCAGATAAGCACTGTGATTAATAAATTACTAGGAAAATGCAGGCTGTGGAAGAAAAGCAGGTGCAACCTGTGTTTTTGCCTCAATCTAGTACCCAAAGAATAAGATTGAGTCTCTTTTCTGTATCCTGAAGAAAAAAAATCAGCTTCAAAGGCAGTTTAGGCAGCTCAGGCCAAAGATACTTGTTACAGCATCCCAGGATATTTTTTCCAAACAACAGGATAAACTTTGGTCAATAAGACCAAATTTGACCCTTTAAAGAGACACAGTGTAAGATTGACTATAGCATCAAAGTACTTCACAGACTGCCAGAATCTGGCTGCCTGAACTCTTGCTCAGGTATGAGGTACTGCAGTGGTGAAGGTCGGTAAAAGGGTGTTAGATAACAATAAGGGCAAGGATCTATGGAGAAATGAAAGCTGAATCAGAAGAAATGGTGCGATATTATTTTAAAAATTCTCTTGGAAGTCCACCTCTATTTCATGTTTACAAACAAAAATTAAGATTATTATTATGCTTATTATTAAAGTGTATCATAAAATTACTCAAATAAGCCAGGAGGCTTTTCTCACCTCAAAAAGCTGAAACTTATCAGTTTAATGCCAGTCACCTGTGAGTATTTCAGAATTTTGTTAAAGATTAATTCTTAACAAGGGCTTATCACATAAAGATTTATTACATAAGTTTTATGCATTTCTTTCGTGTTTGCTTTGGGCAAAAGATTTTTTGTTTTGTTACTATTGTAAGATGCATTTTAAACTTTAAGGGTATACCTGTTCAAAGTCGAGGTGGAGTAGTGGAACTTCCTGTTGTTGTAGGAGTAAAGACAACAACAAAAGAAAAGAAAAAGGTAAAGGCCAAAACAAATCAGCAACTCCTTGATTATGCAACAATATACTTCCATGATCATTTCTTACACATCTCTTTTTTATGTTCAAAAATATTAAAGCACAGTAGGCAACACTTTTATCACCTCAAGACGGTTTGGGCACGGAGGTAACAGTTTACAGAAAGTGTAGGAGCACAAGTGTTTTGGCGCCTGAGTATCTAATACATACAGAAGTACTCAGATATTTAGGTATTTTCACAGGCAGGTATTGCACTGAAGTGCATAGCTCTTCCTAATCTATTTGTAAGAGAATGTTAGACGCATACTGTAACATACAGAATGTATTTACCTCATTAATGGCTGCCTACTGAAGTCAAGGTAGCAGGGATCTGTGTGTGTTATGCTAAATCCAATCAGAAGATCAGCCAGTGTTAATACATTGTGGGGAGAACAAACAGGAGTTTAGGCTGGATCAGTTCCATTCTAGGACAAGGAACCAAACACAGAAACTAAACATACTATGTTTATTCTCATAGTAGATATCTGTCAATCTTTAAAGGGGATAGACAACCATTTGGAAGCTGGTATGGAAAGCCCACAACCAAACAGTCTTAGAAGTCTGGCTCTGATACTCATCAGGAAGAACAGAAGTGGACTCATTCATATGTGATCCTTTTCAAAGTGCTTAATTTTTGCAATTAACAGCATCACATTTCTACCCTATCTTTGTGTACTTATGAGTAAGCCTAGAGAGCTTAATTCCATGATGTTGCTATTACCTTTCCCCTGCTAGCAAAAAGTAACATATCAAGGAAAATGTGTTTCCCAGCAGGGCAAGATTAATTAGAAACATCAGAAAACATCAGAGGGAAATAAATGGAGTGCTTAAATATGTGGGGTTTCATTTTTTTATTATTATTGACTCTTCCCCTCTCTTTTCTTCCCTCTTACTTAGTCTCTAAGATTTAAAAAGGAAAGAAAGATGAAATATACAAATTTAATCAGCTTTCAGCTGTCATTCCTTTTACTATGAACTCAGTGCAGTGAATGGAAATGAATTTCAGAAGTTTCTTCAAGCAAGGGTTTTTGTCACTGTATGTTTTCTATCACTGCATGGCTTGAATCTTGGAAAACAAATAGATGAATCTTTGATATTACTTCTACAACTGTGCAGCCTATGAATGACACCACATTTACAACCTACAATATAATACCTTTTAGTCTTTCCGAGAAAATGCGTATAACAGTATTTTAAAATTCTGAGGACTTCACCATCCACACTTTTCATTTTAGAATAAACAGTCTTAAAAATGAAGTAAACAACCTTTACCTCTCCTTCAGTTTGATACGAGCTCCCCTTTAAAGACAGCTATGAAACTCACATAGTTCTGACTGCTGCATCAGCTCTTGCATGGTGAAATCTGAAATCAGGATCATTGTGCAGGACATCCTGAGGATTTTCCTGTTTACTATATTTATCAGACAATAACCTTCCTATTACTGCTGATTTAGGATTTATTAGAGGGTGATTAGGAGTGGTGGTGGAGGGGAGGGGGACAAAGGGATGAGGGAGGAGGAGGAGGAAAGAGAGTGAGTGAAAGAGAGAGGAAGGGGAAGGGGTAGGGGTGGGGGTGGGGGTGGGGGTTATAAGAAATACACTTGGAATGCTAAATACAGGCAGCTGTCAAAAAGTCTGTAAAAGCCATTGTAACTCATCTGCAATACAGGGACAACCACAGATAACATACATAATCAAAGTAAATGAGCCCCATAACAATGAGAAAGCAAAGCTCACATATTAAAAACAAAACAACTATTCACGAGTAACTAAGGGAGAGCGAGAGAAACTTCATCTAATTAGGTATCAATCAGCTAATGATAGGTCCAGCACTGCTGACAGAAGGCTTTGTCATCAAGACTTCTTCCCATATTGTGAATAGCAGCTCTAGTGGCACGAGCAGCAAGAGAGCTTCAGAGTGAAGGCATGCTCTGCAGGCTACCCATTTTCCAGCTTCCTTCTGTCAGACACTGCCAGACTGCTTTAATGGTATGAGATACGGAGTGCAGAGAGATAATAAGCTGAAAGTGAGCAATTTCCTAAGGGAAAAAATGAGATGGGGGTGAGCACCTAACAGCTGCCAATCAGAATTAAATGATACTATGAGGACACTTACCTGGCTGTTGATGAATGACAGTCTAACAGGTCTGTACTACTCTTCAATTTGCGCTTTTATATATAAATGAAAAAAGGTTCCAAAATATAAAAATTGGAAGATTTATATCTGCCATGTTTGAATTCCCTCTCATAACAAATGAAAATGAGTAATGGAATGCACATTTATTCATACTCCTTACTGAAGACTCCCTTTCCTCTAAACACCTGTATTATTTTATAGAATTATTTTAAGACAATGATCTAATGGGGTTTTCAGAGTCTCATTCATACTAAAGTTACTGCTTCAGTTTAATAAGTTCCTAAATAGTATCAAATGTTTTTATGTTGGGTTTGGGAGTGTTTTTTTTTTTGTTTCCGCAGTGAAACTGGGGAAAAAGTCTTGACTGGAGACAAATAGCATACACAATTAACTTGGGAGTCAGGTAAATTCCAGGACGTCAGCAGCAATAAATGTTTTCCTGATCAATCTTAAAACAACTTTTTCATCTCTGTTAGAATCAGAGTAATTTCTGATTGCAATCTACTGTGTGATTTTTTTTTTCCTGTCATGTAATCCTGGACTATTTTTAATTTCCATAATAATCCTCAAAGTTAGCTTATTGTGACAAGGTAATGAATTTTAGCGTGAAAGACCTCTCACTGTACTGAGGAATAAAGAAATTTTGTGGAGATGTAGGTGAGAAGACAATCTATGACATAAACATTGCAATCTCTTTATGATAACATTTCTAGGATTTGTTAAGATGGGTATCTACTGTGGGAGGATTCCATTTTAACTGCCTAAACTAATTTTACAGTAGTCTGAAATAATATATTTCCATAAGTATGTTCATGTCTTTTTCTCCCCCGTCTTTCCTGTAGTCTCACGTGATTTCTATTAAAGTGATGCAGAAAATAAAAGTATTGTGAACTCTTCTCCCAATCACACAAATTAAGTGTGAAACACAATAGAACGGCTATAGTCCTTGCTTTTAAAAATGTTGCTATTATTTCACATAACCTTTTTTTTTATTTAATCCACCTGCTAGTAAACCAGAAAATTAAATGTCCTATCCCCAGTTCACAGAGTAGTCAGGGGGAATCATAGAATCACCGAATTTCAGAGTTGGAAGGGACCTCTACAGATCATCTAGTCCAACTCCCCTGCTAAAGCAGGATTGCCCAGAGCACATTACTCAGGACTGCATCCAGGCGGGTCTTGAAAATCTCCAGAGAAGGGGACTCCACAACCTCCCTGGGCAGCCTGTGCCAGTGCTCTGTCACCCTCATCGTAAAGAAGTTTTTCCATGTATTTGAACAGAACTTCCTGTGTTCTAACTTGTGCCCATTGCCCCTCGTCCTGTCACTGGGAACCATTGAAAAGAGCCTGGCTCCATCCTCCTTCAACCCACCCTTTAGATACTTGTACGCCATAATAAGGTCTCCCCTCAGCCTTCTCTTCTCCAGGCTAAAGAGTCCCAGCTCTCTCAGCCTTTCCTCATAAGGCAGATGCTCCAAGCCCTTAATCATCTTAGTTGCCCTTCGCTGGACTCGCTCCAGCAGTTCCCTGTCCCTCTTGAACTGGGGAGCCCAAAACTGGACACAGTATTCCAGTTGTGGCCTCAGCAGTGCAGAGTAGAGGGGGAGAATGACCTCCCTCGACCTACTGGCCACACTCTTCCCTATGCAGCCCAGGATTCCATTGGCCTTTTTGGCAACAAGGGCACACTGCTGAGCCATGGATAATTTACTGTCTACTAGGACCCCCAGATCCTTCTCCTCTGAGCTACTTCCCAGCAGGTCCGCCCTGGAAATGACATATTTTGTTCCTGGGATTTCTATAAAGCATTAGCTGGCCTAGGTATGACAGAGCACACAGTACTAGACTCTCAGCTTCAAGGGCAGATGCATATTTTTATTTCATAGGGGCTGTAAGAATTGGAGAAAATTCCTGACTTAAAATTCTCCAGTGAATTCTTCCTTGCATCTTTCAGCCTTCTCTTCTCCAAAACATGTAGCAAAAAGAGTAGGAATGCAGCTTCTCTCTCTTTGATATAAGACATTGCTTCCCTACAGGGTGGCCTTCACAGATAATTCAGGAAGAAAGATACTGACCCTTTGTTTAGAAGGAAAAATGGGGGAAAGAGAAGTCAGAACGCAAAAACCCCCTCTCAAAGTCTATTCTGAGAAGGGTCCTCAGACAGAGAAAGTAAATAATGCAAAATTAAACCTTCCATTTTCAAAGCACTACACAAATACAAACTATTCCTATCATCCTCTGAAGTACGAAAATATAGTCTTTTTTTTTTTTTAATACAGAAGCCCAAGTAAAAAAGGTATTGTGACCTGAATTTGTAATAAAATCACTTGTTAAACAGACATTGAACTCAGGAGTTTTGGATTCCAGCCTTGGACTCAGGCCTGAAAGTGTGCTAGGTCTAACAAACAAAAGAAAAAAACAGGATAAGCTACTGTAATGGCGAATACAGTTTTCACATCATTAGCAGAGCCCACCTAGGTTGTAAAAACAAATAACTGACTGCTGATAGAGGAGCAATTATATACATGCTAACTCACATTCATGATTCTTTCCCTTTCGGAATAAAACCAACTTCTCCTGAGCTACCTTTTTCACATCCTGTTAGTAAAGAGCTACAATAGGAAGCAGATAATACTGCGTGTTACCTACAGTAAGACTTCCATTCACCATTCCCTTCTCACTTCTCAGAAGGCAGGAAGTGTGCACTGAAACCAAGGGAGCCTAAACCTTTTGTATACTCTTACCATAAGGCAAGTCCAAAAACCAGCATGCCACCAGCTGCATATGTATAAAAGTTATAGGACTTTTTAAAAAATCTATTTCTATACAGATATATTTTTTCACAGTAAAATCCACAAATGAGTTCATAACAGGATACTTAATAAAGCTCCTGTTGGAGCAGATCCAGAGAAGGGCCACAAAGACAATCAGAGGGTTTGAGCACCTCTCCTATGAAGACAGGCTGAGAGAGTTGGGATTGTTCAGCCTGGAGAAGAGGAGACTTCTGGGAGACCTTATAGCAGCTTTCCAGTATCTGAAAGGGGCCTACAAGAAAGAATGTACAAGGGCATGTAGTGATAGGATGAGGGGTAATGGCTTCAAACTGGAAGAGCGGAGATTTAGCACAGATACTATGTAGAAATTCTTTACTTGTGAGGGTGGTGAGACACTGGAACAGGTTGCCCAGGGAAGTTGTGGAGGTCCCATCACTGGAAGTGTTCAAGGCCAGGCTGGATGAGGCTTTGAGCAACCTGGTCTAGTGGGAGGTGTCCCTGTCCGTGGCTGGGGGGGTGGAACTAGATGATCCTTGAGGTCCCTTCCAACTCAAGCCAGTCTATAATTCTATATAATAAACATCCTACATATTCAAAGTCTAATTATCAGTAGGCTGTGATTGCAGGCTAACAGGTAAAGATACAGTTAAACATATGGTATATGGTAGTGCTTTCCACTTTAAGCTTCACATATTATAGGTAATGTACATTTGCTGCAATGTACATTGCTCTTTTACTCTATATGTTTTTTCTAACTCAACACTTAGTTGAATAGTACTCGGCAAAACCCTTCTGTTAGAACCAAAACTCTCCAAGCAAGGTATGGGGGAAAAGGAAGGTCTAACCTCTAACATCATGAAATTAGCTTGATAGAGTCTATTTGACCGGGTGTGTGAACAGTTGGAACAAGCTGACAGCAGGGATGAGACGAGGCTGCATTCCTGGAGCCCTTTACAAGGCCACAGTTAGGGCTGGCTGCAGAATAATGACTGGGAGAGATTCCGTGCATAATTTCCAGAATAAGAACAGCAGGTGAGTGATGTACAAAGCTTGACGTTAGCTGCCAAACTGTCCAGCTCCCTTCCATGTCAGGAATGATCCTATTCCCTTTGCCAAGTTCTCACTGGAGGCACAATCTGTCTGACCCTTCATAATTCTTCCAGACCTTACCTTCACTGACAGTTAGCCTTGCAGCTTTTACTCCACTATCAAATTTTCCTGTTTTTTTTTTATCTGAAAATGGAGACCTGCAAGCCTGTCAAGTCTTTCATAGACCTGTTTCTACTATCCCTGAAACATCAGCAAAAACCATGACCACATTGATAAGCATTTCTACTACAAAACAGAAAGTGGACTCAGGTGATTTGCAGACAGTTTGGAGGACAAATATGTTGCTATAAAGCAGCCATCTTCCAACCAGCAAAAATATTTCTGAACGTGACATAAAATACTTCCGTAATCTGAAGACTGAATCTGGTTCTATCTCTTATTAATCACTCCTTTTATAGTTTTTTCCTGTCTCTGCTTTCTGATTCCTCTTATTTTGGCAATGTAGCTACTTAACATCATGATGCTATTTTATCTCAAGAAGGATATGGGTACAAATCACTGCTAGTTCGGACAAGTATGACTATGTACATGTGATGTTCTAATTTTTCACCCTAGACTGACTACTGTCATAAACAAGATACTGAGCTAAACTATTATTTGGTGGCAATGCTTATATTCTTATATTTCAGCCACTTGCTGTGATTTACTTAAATTAGAGGTATTTTAATGCCTTTCTAGGACAAAGTTGCAAGGCTTATATGTTTTAGAAACCAAGTCTAAAGAGCCAATATAATTAGACTCTCCTAGCTTTCATTTAGCTAGAAATAACCCTAAACTAACTTCAGTACAGGTTATTCTAAGTAATGAGAAGATCATCATAAACAGAAAGAAACTTATAATGTCTCCAAAAAATGTGAAGTCATTAATGTGGATCTACAGTGTTGGAGAATGAGTTCACAATTGACATACCATGATGGCAATAGCAACCACAAGCCAAATTCTTAACTTCCATATGGTCACTCGGCATGGCTGGAGTACTGGAGTGCTCAGGCAATTTCTTGTTAACAAAGCGCTGTTGGGATCCATAACCAACCAGCTGTCATATTGTAGACTGTGTTTGGTATAGGATCAGCCCCAGGGACAGAAAGCCACTTCTGTTCCTTTGTGTAACTTTGTTGTGGGCCTACAGAACTTATCTTTGGCATAAACAATGGCCAAAGAAAAGCCCACACATATATTACAACCAGTGCCTCACACACTCATTGGAAATAGTTGATTTTTATGAAACATTTAAGAAAAAAAATACTTCAACATACCTATCTTTTGTATATTTTTTCCCCTGTGGTGGGCTGACCCTGGCAGGTGCCCACCAAGGCGCTCTATCACTCCCCTCCTCAGCTGGACAGGGGAGATAAAATACGACAAAAGTCTTGTGGGTCAAAATAAGGACAGGGAGATCACTCAGCAATTACTGTCATGGGCAAAACAGACTTGACTTAGGGAAATTAGTTTAATTTATTACCAATCAAAATCAGAGTATGGTAATGAGAAAATAAAAATTAAATCTCAAAACACCTTGCCCCCACCCCTCCCTTCTTCCCATGCTCAGCTTCACTCCTGAATTCTCTACCTCTTCCGCCCCAGCAGGACAGGGGGATGGAGAATGAGGGTTGAGGTCAGTTCATCATACCATTTCTGCCGCTCCTTCCTTCTCCTGGGGAGGACTCCTCACACTCCTCACTTGCTCTAGCACAGGGTCCCTCCCATGGGAGACAGTCCTCCACAAACTTCTCCAATGTGAGTCCTTCCCACGGGCTACAGTTCTTCATGAACTGCTGCAATATGCATCCTTTCCATGGAGTGTAGTCATTCAGGAACAGACCACTCCAGCGTGGGTCCCCCATGGGGCCACAGGTCTTGCCAGGAGCCTGCTCCAGCATGGACTTCCCATGGGGTCACAGCCTCCTTTGGGCATTCACTTGCTCCAGCATGGGTTCCTTCATGGGCTGCAGTCTGCCTCACCACGGTCTTCACCGCAGGCTGCAGGGAAATCTCCCACATCTGGAACACCTCCTCCCCCTCCTTCTACAGTGACCTTGGTGTCTGCAGAGTTGTTTCTATCACGTCTCCTCTCTCCACTGCTGTTTTCTCATCAGTTTTTTTCACCTTCTTAAATATGTTTTCCCAGAGATACTACCACCGTTGCTGATGGGCTCAGCCTTGGCCAGCAGTGGGTCTATCTTGGAGCTGGCTGGCATTGGCTCTATTGGACACGGGGGAAGCTTCTAGCAGCTTTTCATAGAAGCCACCCTTGTAGCTGCCCCACTATCAAAATCTTGCCACATGAACCCAATACATTCCCTTACAGAGCAGTTCCATTGATCTATATGGTGACACATTATAGTTACTGAAAATTACAGTTTTCTCAAAATCACAAGGGTACCAGGTAACCTCCAAGGCCTCAGAGGCTTAACAAACTACAGGTAGAAATTGGGCTGAGGGAAATAAATGTACTTCATTTGGAGTTTTTTTACATATTCTTTTTTTAAATCTAGAACACTGAAGTCTATATATTTGTGTTTGACAATATACTAATTTCTAATTGGTCTTGTTTGTGCTTGTAACTCAGCTGTGTTGACAGCCACACACAGATTAAAAATCTGTTTTATTCTGGAGTTTACCTGTGACCATTGCAAATACTTGCTAATATGTGTGTGCTTTCCACAGAGAGGCAAAAGGGTTACTCACTTGGTTAGTTTATTTTGCACAAAGAAAGTAATCTGAACAAGGGTACTATGCCTGCTGGGATACAGACTTTGGAGACATCCCAAAGAAAGCACAGACATCTAAAAATGTATCTGCAAAGGCATGTAACTAATGATAATCTTCCATATGTGATGATGATAACCTCAGGCAGGGAGAAAGCAAGAGACTGCGCCAAACATTATATGATTCTCTACAGTAAGATCTGGGGAAAGATAAGCTCTTTTCCCTTAAAGCGTTTCCCTCATAATTAGCTTTTAATTATATCATCTATCTTAATTTATGGTTTTTTAAATGTATATTAATTATTATCTTATCTGACAGTTTATCTTCTTCAGTGAATGGCCTTCATCTTCAAAATATCCTTTACAAGCAGACAGTACAAGCAACAGCTTTAAAAACAGAAATTTAAGATTCATGAGAGAACAGGCAGTTGCTTGATAATGATTTACTTTGTAACAGTGAATAGGAAGTATTGCAGCCTGTAATTCTAATGATTTGTTTATCTGGTTTTATAATCAGCTATTGCTACAATTTTTATTGGCATTTCTATTTTGTCATTAAATGTCACTGACGGGGATTATTCAGCTCATCTTTCTGGGATCATATTCATGAGAAAGCTAATGAATGGCAGTGAGAAATACTGCAACCATAAGGAAGAGTCAACTAACAATCTAGCACTCACAAAACACACTCTACTGATTAACACCATCCTTTAGCATCCTGGATGTCTGAACAAATGGAACATCAACAGAGAGGTAACAAGTCGGGTGTAGTCATAAGAACTGTTGATGTCTTTTAATATCACATATGTGAAGTGTAAGATCAAGCTTTGGGGTGTAAAAAGAATTCTCCATTTCTGAAGTATAAATGACAGGACAAGAAAGATTCAACCAAGAATGGAAGTGCTATATGGCCTATATTGTAGAAAGAGACAAAAGTCCCAAACAAACCCTAAGGAAGCACTGTTTTGTTACTAGCAATAAAATATGTTCACAAGCCATTCACCATGGAAGGGACAGCTGCTTGACTAGGATTACTTCATTAGAAGAGTTAAGCAAAAATATTTTAGCTACATTGTAAAACTAAATGTTAAGACTTCAGAACAGGCTTCCTTCCGCTCTTAATCTAGGTTATTAATTAGTTGGATTGATCAGCAAAAATACTCCCTGAGAAAGCAAAAGTCCAGAAATGAACTCTCTGGCACAGGTCAGATTCATTTCTACCAACACTGTATTTTCCCTCACTTTACTTCTCTTTAGGCATACACTTGGTGGAGGCAATAATCGGCTCCAGCTGGGAGGCTTCTTAATTTTTTTGTGTGTTTGTTTCAACTAACCAGATACTTCTACTGCATGGTGACATGAGCACTTCAGCATCATTACAGTAATATGCAAAATGTAGGAAGTCACAGCAATATGCAAAATTGCTGCTTTGTATTTTAGTATATACATTTTTAATCATCTTTTGTTGGACCTTTGTTTTTTGGTTTGCATGTTTACTTCTACTAATAGAAGATTAAAATAGTTGAAACGAAAATATACTGTATATTTTACAGATATTAAGACAGGGGAATTAGATGCTTTGCAGATGTGCTACAGCAATTATTGAACATGAATACCCAAGTAATTACTATGTTAAATACCTTATTTGAATAGGCAGAGTACAAATTAAAGCTACCCTAGTTTGTCTAAAAGCCATAGCTTGCTCTGAAGTGGCAATTTTGTCTTTTCTTTTCTTTTTCTTTTTGCTTTCTTTTTTAACAAACAACGATGAACATGAGTGTTTTAAGTAGAACGGCCTCAATTTTTTGCCTCTTTGTACCTTTGACATCATACCAAGAAGGAGAGGGGGTATATCTACCCAAGTTACTAAACAGAAACAAATAGGCTAAATTAAAATAGACTAACTAAAAACTAAATTTATGTTTAATTCAGTATGAATAGGATGCAGAAATAAGTGGCATAGAATGTTTTTCCATCCTGAATGTATCCCATTGACAAAAAGACAGAAAACTTACACCCCACCTGACTAAACTGAATAACAAGGGTTGTTTGGGATGAAACACATACACGTTCTAGTGGAGCAAACCCTGAAATTTCAGGTGTATAAAATGCCTTCTTTCCCATCTTTTATCTTAGAAAGTTAATCTGTTAAGATAATTGCTCTTCCATTCATAATAATCCACAAAAATGGGATATCTTAAATGGTACGGGCCGAAAGAGTTGTCCCCTCTGAACATATCAACATTAAAAAATTCAGATATTCCTTCTAATGAATTTTCTACAAACTGAGTCACCAGCTAAAACCAAGCTATAACAGCACTGCCGTCACTGTAGGAGTATGGGAAGGTGCAGTCATCCCGTTTCCAGAGTAGTCCCTGGAGGAATTTTAGGCCCCCACTGGGACTTAGAAGTAGGCATTCTAGCTGTTCAGAATAGGCAGAGTTAGTAATTTCTGTATAACTCCAGAAGCAAACTTTCTTAGGAAACTAAGGAAATTGCTGACTGCAGGGACAGGTGGCAGCTGAAGATATAAATGTACTTTGACTGAAGTAGCAATTAGTTACCTAAGGTATCTGTGGAACAGATGGCATTTTAGGAGGAGACATGATGGATACATAATTCCATTTGAATAATTTGAGATAGGTAGATTTGGGAGGAGTACCATAATGCAATACTAATATTCTGTAATCAATATATCAACATTACAGTTTATCTTAAAGTAAGAATACTGTGAAATAAGTTCAGGATTATATCCTTCAGCACTTTTTATTATAAGAAAATCACATTTGGTTCTGGTTAGTACTTGGACAGTTTATTTGAAAACAGAGATTAATATGGCATGGTATTGCTTTAACAATTCTAGTAGACTGAGTTGGTAACCAGCAAAACTAAAGACACAGTTTTGGTCAACTAAAAGGAAAGCAAAAGAAAGAGGATGTGGAATATTTGAATTCTTAAAGAACATTGGTGAGGTATCTAACTAGCATATACCTCAAAGGGGTAAAAGAGTATTTGTAAACTTTCCAAACTTAAAAAGTATTTATACAATGCTAGAATTAAAATAATACTGAAATAAATGAAAATGAAATAAGAATATGTTTAAGGAGAAAATCATGCTGCTTGTTTTAGACCTTTACAAGTTACCTAGATATTCATAGAGACTCACTTTACATTCAACAGAAAAGGAAAAGGAGATTATCTCCAGAGAAAAATTCTGCCAGCTATCCCAATCCTACACTAACTACAGAAGTGAACTAGAAGACTTGGTCAGGTTAGATGACTAGCTTTGGTCCTCTGAAGCTAGGCAAGATGAATGACATGGTTAAGGACACAAAGATGAGTGATTTCAGATAAATTAATCCAGAGGAATCTGATAACAATGTCTACTAAATTTATGATATTTTTCCACTGTAATTTTTTTTTTTTTTTTTTTTGCTGTTGGAAACTGCTTTTTACATACATAAAAAAAAATTTGGGAGAACTTTCAATTGCAAGGACAAGATACTTTCACTATACAGCAGGACTAGAACAGGGTCAGGAAATTAGGGACCCTGAGCACTGTCACTGTCCATACACCTCCCACCTTGCAGAGGGGCTCAGGAAACAGAGAGAAGTGGGGAGAGGAAAGACTTCCAACTTTCACTTCTACCTGACCTTCTGGAAGATTCTTCTCAATTTTGCCCTGCGGGAAAATATGTTATTGAGCCTGAACAGATTCTCTGCCACCCTCCACACCCTCTCTTCCAAGGAAGGAGAGAAGAAAAATAAATTTATTTTATTTTTCAACTTAATTTGAGGCAGCCTTTTTTTGTTGCTTGCATAAATATGATTTTTTTTTATATTGTCAACCATTCCCAAGGGGTGGAATGAAATGAAGCCACTTGGGAGCTAAAGAATGGCATATTGTAAGGTAACACTAGCCACATGATATTTGGCTGGGATAATTCCTCTCAAATCAGGATGTAAAGGAGAAAAATAACTATCCATTTAGTGGTCTGGAAGCAAAGGAAGAACCAGATTAGGCCACGAGAGAGTTGTTGGGAAGCCAGAGTACACGTCAAGCTAAGCATCAATGTCTCATAAAATTAATGTCATAAAATTAATTTAAATAATTGCTTCAAACCATGGCTTTAATGGCTTTAAACCCTAATGAAAGAACTTAAAACTAAAGGACTATAAGGCTAATGACAGAGGACTTAGCACAAGCAACTAAAGGGCTTAGGGTTAGGTCTAGTTGTATTTAACAACCTCATTATTGTGCAGAAATACAACAAAGGGATCACAGAGATTAGAAATATGATGAGGAAGAAAACAGTGCACATAATTTGACAGTACCTAATTTAAAGAGAAACCTTCTGAGGAATAAAAAACCCACTCCTAAACCTCAGGCCTGAAGCATGCTGATCACAAAGATGTGTTCTCCTTTCTGAACTTTAAAAGGGATTGTACTGTTCTGATCTAGGGCCACCTAATAAGCACTTACTTCTCTGCTATCTTTGATAAATATCAATGCTAAGCAGATGGAAAGGTATAACATAGATGTTACATCTTTACAATAATGTCCAAAGTCAGAGGAGTCCTGCTGTTGGGGCGGAATCAACATTAAAGACCTGTTGTAGTAGTTCCAGTAGCTGTGATTTAAAACTGATAGCTTATTGTTTTTACAAGCTTATATCATCAGCTGTAGCCATGCATTAGAAAAAACTGAGGAAATATTAATGATAAAGGCATTAAGAAAGTAATAATTTTGTTTATGTCAAATTATCTGAGAGCACTTCAAAAACAACACTATTCTTAATATTTACATATCCAGCTTATTTTAAATTTCTGATAAGAGTAACTCCTCCATAAAACTCTTTTGTAGGCAGAAGTCTGATGAATTTAAATGCTGCATACCTGAATCTGAGAATTTTCTTCTTTATTGTCTGAAAAAGAAAACAGAGCCTAACAAATCAATTTTTAAGTTTAGGAAGCACAACAAGATAGGATACACATAAAATATATTGTACTATAGTTTGTGTGTGCTTTTACAATTCAGTCTTCCTAGTTTCAGGAGAATTTGTCAAGAAACCAGGTTCTGGTATGGTCTAATTACATTTGTTTTTCAGGAATAAAAAATAAAGAAATCAGCTGAGACAGTTAAGTCCGAAAATACCTTTTCAAACAAATTTGATAAATTTTGTTTCAACACTACATATAATCTTTATAGTATAAAACTGTAAGAAGAAACTTTTACATTTAAATAATTAAACATAAATGTTTTAAAAGAACCGCTATGGTCTATCACATGAAACCATACTGTTTTAAAGCAGCCAGAAAATTTAATCATCTAAGAAGGATGATCCTAACCACAGCAATTAAAGAGATGGAATAATTCCCTTTTCACTCGAAACTGCCTATTTTATTTTAAAGTATAACAGGTAACTCTTGCCTCAAAGATCATATTATTTAAAATACAATTGTTTTTCATTAATCTTATCCTCTCCATTTGAAGAAAATTTTTAAACCAGCTCTGCAATCTCATAAATGCAGGGAAAATCCACCCGTAATTTCAAACCCACTGAACTTCAGTGAAGAGAGGCCACCCTTTCACATTAGCACATCTTTAAATAAAAGCTAAGTTATACACGTAAGACTGAAGTAGAAAGTCTTCAAGGAATTTGAAATCTTCAGGTAATTTAACCTGGTTAGCAGGAATAAAAATTTAAACAGCAAATCTACCTAAAAGAATCAGGCTCATAGCTTTGCAACACTGATCAGTCCTTGTTTCAGGTTATCATTTCTGTGAATTGCCGTCAACATAGAAGAGTAATTTTTGTTCAGAAATAAACATTGCCTCACATTAAAAAAAAAAAAAAAAGCCCTCCCCCCCCCAAAAAACCAAACCAAACCAAAAATGCAATGGGAACAGTAGAAAAAGTAAGATAGATTTGTTAAAAAAAGAGAAATGTTCTGTGGCAGAATGTCATTTTCTTTGTAATTTAGATTTTGATTCTTTGTTATTTTAGCCAACTGCAACATTTAGAAAATCCTAAAGCCTAGTTCCTTTGGGTTTTGGGGTGTTTTAAGACAGAAGATAGACTTTGTGGACGTAAATATGCATGTTTTAAGTTAGATTCAATGGACTAGTTCCATGTATTGTGAGCTTCAAACTAAGATCCAAATTTCAGATTTTCTTGTCACAGTTTCATTTAATTAAGATACTGATTAAATGGTTACAGGTTCAAGGTGCCACACAACAGTTAAGTTTTCATCTTAATTGACTTCATGTCTTTCTTTTTCTCGTTTGGGTGTTGCTGGGTTTTTTGGGTGGGATCTTTTATTAGTTGCTTTGGGGGTTTTGGTTTGCTTTCCCCCCCCTCGCCTACAGCTGTTTCTGTACAACTGCCTCTCTAATAAAACAGCTCTATACTTCATGTATACTGAGCATGTACAAACTTCACCGCATTAATACAAAGCTGAGGAAGTAACCCAAAGAGCCAGAGGCAACCAAGCTGTTAAGACCCCAGATGGCCCATGCAGGGAAAAAGCTTTCCATGACAGGAAGATGTCTGGACATGTGAAAGCTGAATAACTTTGTTTATTGCAGAAAATGGTAACCAGATCATCACATTAACATGTGGGATTCTACTGCAAAAGGAATGTCTTGTCACCACATGAAAATTAAATCACTGATATTTCAGAGCATCTACTGCCTCATCATATGAATGGCAGGGATTCCATTCATGATTTTTTTCCTTTTATGAATTGCAGCCCATAGTTAAAATCTGGGTGAAATCAGCTATTTGAATTGAATTATGGCTTTAATGTACATCCACATTAATACAGTACCTAGGATATTGGAGACAAACAAATGCAAGGCAGTAAAAAATAATAAAAAAAAAAAAAAACCCAACAACACAACAGGAGCAATCATCATGAATATGATGGTTAGCCTGTAATTGAGTTGCAAGTCTCTGAATTTAACATAGGAATGAGCATGGTATAATTGTCTTGTAAACAGATGAGAGAACAAGATACAATTTTCATGACAAAGTGCATTGATGTATGATATTTTTTTTCTGACAGTACAGTAGAACTAAAATAATTTTCCATGTAAAGGTAGAATCTAAAGGACAATTATTCACAAGCATTAGCTTTAATTTAAAAATTCATTTTTCAGAATGTATCAAGAGACCAAACTGACTTGGAGCAATCAAGACCACAAAGACAGAGCTGAACGTTATCAAACCAAAAAGAGTGGTATGGTTCAGTAATTGCCACGAAGGAGCTAGAGGAAGGAAATTAGCTCAGCAGACAGTCTAGCATTATTCTATGCCTCCTAAGTATAAATTAACGTATAAAAGAGTCTATATGTTCCTTGGGATCTTTCAAATTGCAGTTGCTGTTAGTTCCTTGCTTCAGTAAAACACAGTGAATTGAATAATACCTCAAACTTATTAATGGCATGCATTTGATGGCACCAGCAACAGCACTGCTCTGTTCATTCTGTATATTTCTACATCAATAATCTGAGAACATCCTGCAGCAAATTTTCATGTATTTTCTAGCGACAAATTTAGCAGAAAACATTCTGGCAAAGCGGATCTCTGAATGTATTAGTTTATGTAAAAATTTAGAGGAAAGAGCTTTTATTAACTGTACATAAAAGGCTGCAATTGCAAATTAATGACCCATCTATTTAGTTGGACACTTTCAGCACAATTCACTGCAACTTAGTTGCATAGGGATACAAAGTTCAGGGCTTAATAAAGAAAAAATGATATCAATAAACCACTGTCCTTAGTAAAGTTTTACCTGATACAATTGTTTTGATAATGCATGGGATTACAAAAAAGAAATTCTTAGATTTAGGATTATGATAAAAAAATTATCCTACACTAAGTAGAGAATCAGATTCTTCTGATAAACATTTTAGTTCGTGGCACCTTGTTGCATCAATATGTTGTTTCCTGCAGCTGAGCTTTGAAGCAGCTGTCTTCCTGATCTTTTACTGCATCACTAAGATGCAGTTCCTGGGGAAAAAATGTTTAACTTAATTCTTTTCACATTATTGTTTTGGTAATCAATTGAAATTCTTATTGTTTTCAGAAAACTGTCAGGAGAATCACAATGAAAAATAATACAGTTTGTATAGTCTAATTAGGTAAATGACAATATTAAATAAACAAGACACCTACCTGTAGTGACAGTCAAATATTGTCACTAATCTTGGTCTATAGGCATTTTCCTTTTTTCTCTTTTTTATCATAGCTTGTAAAATGTTAATTTTAATGGGATTTATGCAAACACGGTTAGAGAATGTTCTCCGTATTACATGTGTTCACACCTTATTTTCCCACTCTGAAGGCTACAATACTCAGTGTTTTTTATAAAAGAGATATAAGTGAGCTAAAAATATACAAGGGGGGGTGTCATTGCACTTCTAAAGGAATCTTGATTAAAGGAACAGGTTTTAGACCAGTTAAATAGCTGTCGGAGTATCCACTTACAGGTCATCTCACTTACAGGTAAACTTGACCCTTTATCTCAGTGCACACAGGAGATGTGGTTGGCTGAAAGGGTGTGTCATTGCTTCTGAGCAAGTACAGAAGCATTATAATACAGCAAAAGGAAAAAAAGGTTTGTCCACGTCCATTTATATTAGACTAATATAGTTGAAGATTTCAGCCTCCAGTGCTTAAAGTTTTTCATAACTTCAAGAAGCTGACATTTATCTTTTTTGGTGTAATTAAATAAGGTTATTTTCTCCATTACTAATATGTATTTACTACCTAAAATAAGAACCTAATAAAGTCCAGGTTGTAAATGACTTCGTATGTTAGATATAGCTCTAAATTTTATTGCTACCTCTGTTTTGCTTGCTTTGATAAATAGTTGCTCAAAAGCAGCAAAAATACAAAAAGATTTGCAAGAGATAATTTAACAGATTTTTATGATGACTTTGGCTATGTTTATTGAGGTGCAAAATATTTGGTCTTGGGCTACTGCATGACAGGAATGCCTCAGCTTCACTTTAAAGCCAAAGGCAAAATAATTTCCTCGTCTCCAAATGTATCTGTAAGTGATGAAGGCAGAAACAACTTGCTTGTAAACATCATTGCACAGCATTCTAAGACGAAAGAGCATTCTTGACAGATACCATGTGATGTTCACTTAAGCTCTTAATGTCAAAGCCCTCGGTTTTGCCCCTTGTGAACTTTGGAGGCACAGGAAGCTGAAGCGCCGCAGAGTACTCAGCAAATCAAATTCCATTCGGGCACTAAATATCTAAACTGCCAGTGCAACCTTTGATTCAGTGTGTGCTCTAGTGCATTTATTTGGTTATTAGTGTGAACAGAGCTCAAGGACCAGGGACAATTAATTTTCAATCCATGCTGTGGGAATTTTCAATCCATTTCAGTGGGAAAGGTGCTGTTAGATAATTAATGCTGACTCCTCCTCCACATTGCCAATAAATGTAATTATTATAATTAATATACGTATTAACTGAGCAGACTAGGGGCAGAACTTCCAATAAGCAGTATTTTAATTTAAAGATCAGTGAGGTGAGAAAATTGCTCCAATGTTTTATGAAAGAGATATGATTAAGGAGTTGGGCTTTTTTTAAGGCAAAAATCCCCCATGTTCAGCCTCAAGAACACAACATTTCTAATTCACCTTCTTGAAAATAAAGCATCTCACAAGTTTGCAAAGTGAATGAATGAGATCATCTGTCAGTGAAAATTTCCCTCCAAGTCTTCTATCCTCACTAACACCTGTTCCTATTTACAGCTTGCTCAGAAAAGCATTCAGCTGCTATCAGCAACTGTAAGCTCTCATACTGACAAACACTATCTATGATTCACTGACTTGCCAGCTCAACATCACTCTGTTTACCGACTCTCCTGTTTTGCCATTCCCTGTAGGACAATCTCTCTAAAGAGCATCCACTTGATTGATATATTGAAACTTCGTTTTTCTGCAGCAGTTCCGGTGCGGACAAACATTGAACAGTTGCTTATAGTGTTCAGAAAAAGAAACAAACATAAATATCCAAGATAGCCACGAAACAAGGAACTTTCTGAACAAAAGTCTGTAAATATTTATGCTCTAATAAATAACATGTGTTTTATTTCCTATAAACATGCTCCGAAAGCAGCACTTACACTCATCTACAATATACCAATCTCCCAAGAAGCCAGCTCTTGTCCTGAAGTCATTGCACTGGGTCTGCTTTCTTCAGAGAGAGAAGAAATTGCAACATTCCAGTTTAAAACTAATAAAATCCTGATCACTTAGTGCAAGTCCCCAGATGGATATCCATCTAACTCTTTAATTGTTGTTAAAGTGACTCTTTTAGAACTGGAGTCATGAAAGCCATCATATTCTAATTTTCTGAAAACTTGATAGAACTAATATTCTTAGTATAGATGAAGAGATGAAGTGTGATGAAGCACTTTCTTTCCCATAGGAAAGTCTTCCACTCATCTTCTTTGACGCCAGCTAACCTTCACATCTGCTATTTCCCTATTGATTCCTACAACTTGGCACTTTTGTAGGGTGTCTGATGAGGCAATTCTATTCAATGACACCACTTCCTCTTCAACAAAAGGAATGCAGTAAAATAGCAGTGTGTTTCCTATACCTTCGGGGAAATGCTGTGTGCAAATTATGCAACCAAACATGTAGTCACCATTTATATGTGTGTACGTGGAGAAGAAGAGCGTTTGTTCCTTTTATAATGAATCACTGCCTATGTAAAATTATGCAAAGTAGATTTGGTTTTGAATTTTTTAAGCAAATGAGGAGACATTCTGGGTCCCACTTAAAAAATCCATCTCAAAATACATGGCGTTCACTATGAAAACAAGCTTGAAATTAGTCATCACTTAAAATATGATCCAAACATATATTTACAAATCAGTAATGCACATTAGGGAATATCAGAACAAAGAGTATGGTTTTTTGCTGTCCTTGAATATAAAGACATCAAAGATTCTTTTTTCAAGTAAAAGGAAATAATTTCTTCTTGACACATATTACACTAATAAAATATTTCATTTGAAATTAAAATGCTAAGTAATATCAATTTTCTAATAGTCCTCATTTATAATGCTGTGGGAAACACCAGCATGACAAAAAGAAAAGCACTGTGTGTTTAAATTAAAGATCAAATATAACATTTTGGTTTCAAATAGACTGAGACTATTAAACCATTGGTGCTTTATTTGCATTTTACTTTGGCTTTCCTCTAGTCCAAGCCTCCGGATGTGAAACACTTAATTGATTTAAGCTTTAATGGCCATATTTTTTTCTGTGTATAGTCTTACTTGGAATTAGATCTTTATTTTTCTTCAATTTAAAGTTTCCATGAAAATTCTGGCATAAAATATGTCGAGATTACCACACGCTTCCAACAAAATATGGAAACAATGCAAACGCATTACTGGTGCACACATCAAAAACCTACACCTGTCACCCTAATTTAATTAAAAAACATTGATTGGACTTATAAATATAAAAAAATGACAAGCCATACAGCAGATGACACAGCAACATATGCCCTGCTGGTGGAGGATAAATGTACTCAGCCTCTAGTATGATCAAGCATATAGAGTCACATGAGCAAAGCAAAGTAGTGGATTGTGTTTATTGTTTGTTGGTTTTACTTTTGTTTTTGAAAGATGGGTTTTTGCAATCTTTACTTTTAGGAAAACTCATTGTGACCAGTTCAATGTCTTTAAATATGACATTTACAAACACAGACCAGTATTTTGGACATAGTTAAACTCAGACTGTTAGCGAAAATGTGAACTTTTTCTATGACTCGAAAGAGATTTTTCTCTTTGTTTTTTTGTGTTCATTTCAGTGCCAACATGTAAGAAAATAAACTCTTCGCAGCCTTTAAACCAATAATCTAAAACAAAACAGTGCTAGTTAAGTCAGCCAGTTTTATTATGGAATTAGAATTGTTGGTATTATTCCTTGTAAGACTAAATAACTTGCATATTTTTTAATCACAACCTCTCCCTACAGTCATACTGCAGTTAATACACATTTGAAAGTTGCCTAGTGCTTAAAGAGTGACCAGAAATTTTATAAGTTTCATCTTACATACTTGTAGCCACCTACACATTAAGCATCTAGACCAAGGTATTAATCTAAGCTTCTCTTATAGTCAATGGGCAAGTTCTGTAACTCTGGAGAACACTGTCCTCCTAGGACAGTTACCTAAGATAGTATGGAAGAACTGTTTTCTGGTGCCTTTCAGTTTCTTTCCAGTGCCAATAAAAGGGAACTAGCTGACTACTTGAGAGGAGAGCAGGTATCTACATTTTGGAGTGAGGAGAAACCTGCCCTATATGTTTCAAAAACTACGTTTCCTCGTAAAACAAAGCATCTGGGGGGGCTGTTTTCCAGGTTTGAGACCAAAATGCAGGATCTTATTATGTCTTCCTATTAAATTCTCTTAATCAACAGTCAAGATTCCTTCTTTACCAGTCCACCAGTTTACTAATCCGTTGGTAATTTTACTATTTACCAATCTATTGCTAGTAAAGTCCTATTCTATGCATTTTGAAAAACTTCAGGAGAACAGCCTATTTCTGGTTTTACGCCTTATCATTTTAGGGATCCACATTTCATTTTACAATTCTTATATCTATAAAAGAATAATAAATTACCTTTGCTACACATTTTACCTATGAAGTGAAACTAGATACATTAACGATTGATAATATTATTAAAATAGGGCTTGTGTAATGCAATACAGTGTAAGAAAATAGAATATTAAAAATCTGAATAACAAATACATAGTATCAGGAGGTTTCTAATGTCTTGATTCCATAACTAATGTGAACAAATGTAAAAATAACAAAAAAAATCTCAAATTGCACAATATTACAACCTCAAAATTTCTAGGTTCTAGTGGCTTTGCTGTTAGATTTATTTCACTAAAAGTTAGAGATTCAACTTATCAAAGTGATTATATATTTCTGAAAGGAAAATTGAAGACCTGAAGATTAAGACCGAGAGTCTTAATGTTTCTTGGAATTGTTAAAAGATTTATTTGGAGTATTTAGAAATCAAGCTCTACCTTGGAAATAAATCCAGAAATCCACTATTAGCTGAACAAGAATGTAAAAAATAATGGCCTTAATACTGCTTATGATACGAGCCTTGTAGTTTCCCTTCAATCCTCCTTTCATCTTTGATAATCTGATTTGAAAAGACAGCCACCGAGACAGCCAAATCTTCTTCATTATGAACAGACTGTTCCAAAAAAAAAAAAACAACCAAACCTCTCCTTCATTTTGGAAGAGAGATTTCTTGTATGAGGCACCTGTAACTGGAAAAGGAAGCTATAACTGAAATTTCAGTGTTTCCTATGCTGACTTCTGGTTTTATGGGTAGCCAAACCCCTGATTATAACACCATTGTTGGATTGTGCATCTAAAATAAACTATGCTCAGCGTCTCTGTACTTCAAAGAACAAAAACTGCATCAGAAATACTAGGTGTACCCATAAAATAAATGAAGGAACCAAACTGTTGGTTTTGTTCAATCTGAGTACATTCCTCAGCAATTCAACCTGAATAAAAATACACTTGAACGATAACTACCAGGATAGGCTTAGATAGATGTTCTACTATCAAAGAAATTATTCTCAGAGCTTCTTTGCCAGATAAGGTAAAAGGATGAAAGAAGAGCTAGACAGCCTTCCCAACAAATCACAGAAAATGTTTGGTGTTAGTCTTACTACTTCACAGAAAGTTCCTTTATGCATGAACCTTTTTTTCCAAAAGTGGAAATCTATGAAAGCAAACATGAAACTTCTATCAGACATGTCATATAGAAGCTCCTTAAGAGTTTTGGAAGGTCCCTTGTAAGTGAAGGAAGGTAAGCATCTCTTGTATCAAAAAATAAAAAAAATAAATGCAGAGAAATAGAAAGACAATGAGAGCAACAGAAAGAGGAACAGAACATTTTCTATCTTACCACTGGCCTTCTGTTGCATAAGAAAGTAAGAGTTCTTCAAAGAAAGACCAAAAAAGTCATGTCTTCAAAGGCCTCCAGAATATTTGCTGCATTTTGTAGCTCATTAAGGAGAAGCTTCTCCTTCTCACTTCTCAAATGCAAAGATAGATTACTCAAATACAAATATTTTAAGGTAAGTGATACTACATCCTTTGTTAATTTTCACAATGCCTAGTTTCTAACTAGAAATAACAGTTTACTAATAGGATGTATTAATATAATAAAAGCTCTCATGCTCCCCTTAAATCACAATGATTCACAACTGAATTCACATAATAACTTATCTGGATTTTAGTTGTCAATTACATTTAAATATCTATTATGAGAACTTAAGTCAAATTCAGCATAAAAGAACATTTTACTTATGGTCATCACCATTAGTATGAGTGATTGTCTCAACTTTTAAGATGTGAAAAACAATAACCTGACATAATTCCTGATACAATAAATTGATGAGTAAACTGAAAGATCACGTGTCATATATGAAGAAATAAAAAAAATCCTAAGAAATATATTACTTATCTTCAGTCCAACATGTTCATGGGCAGATAATACCCTGATCAGTAGGCTACTCTGATCAGAAAGAACTAGCTGCTCATGCTTGGACAGTTGGACTCTTCTAGTCAAAAAGCTAGCTGGATGGCCGGCCCCAAAGAGTTGTGCTGAATGGAGTTAAATTCAACTGGTGGCCAGTCAGAAGTGGTGTTCCTCAGGGCTCAATATAGGGGCCAGTTCTGTTTAATATCTTTATCAACGATCTGGACAAGGAGACTGAGTAAGTTTGCAGATGACACCAAGTGGGGCGGGAGTGCCAATCTGCTTGAGGGTAGGATGGCTTTACAGAGGGATCTGTACAGGTTGGATCAGTGGACCAAAGTCAACTGTATGAGATTCAAGAAGGCCAAGTGCTGGATTCTGCACTTGGGTCACAACAACCCCACGGAATGCTACAGGTTTGGGGAAGTGTGGCTGGAAAGCTGCTTGGCAGAAAAGGACCTGGTGGTGGTGTTTGACAGCTGGCTGAGTATCAGCCAGCATTGTTCCCAGGTGGCCAAGAAGGCCAATAGCATCCTGGCTTACATCAGAAATAGTGTGGCCAGCAGGACAATGGAAGGGATTGTCCCACTATACTCGGCACTGGTGAGACCCCACCTCGAGTACTGTGCTCAGTTTTGGTGCAAGTAAGACATTCAGGTGCTGGTGCACGTCCAAAGAAGAGCAACAAAGCTGGTGAAGACTCTAGGGAACAAGTCCTGTGCGGAGTGGCTGAAGGAACTGGGATTGTTTAGCCTGGAGAAAGAAGGCTGAGGGGAAACCTTATTGCTCTCTACAGCTACCTGAAAGGAGGTCGTAGAGTGGTGCGTGTCGGTCTCTTCTCCCAAGTAACAAGTGATAGGAAAGAGGAAAGGGCCTGAAGTTTCCCCTGGGGAGGTTTAGATTGGATATTAGGAAAAAATTTCTTCCTTGAAAGGGTTATCAAACATTGGAACAGGCTGCCCAAGGAAGTGGTGGACTTGCCATCCCTGGAGGTATTTAAAAGACAGGTAGACATGGTGCTCCGGGACAGGGTTTAGTGGTGGACTTGGGAGTGTTAGTTAACAGTTGGACTTGATGATCTTAAAGGTCTTTTCTAACCTAAATCAATGATCTCATCAATGCTTATAAATGCTTATCAATATCTAAAGGGCGGGTGTCGAGATAACGGGGCCAGACTCTTTTCAGTAGTGCCCAGTGACAGGACAAGAGGCAATGGTTACAAACTGGAACACAGGAAATTCCATCTCAACATGAGGAAAAATCTCGTTAACGTTGAGGGTGACAGAGCAGGGTGACTGGAACAGGCTGCCCAGAGAGGTTATGGAGTCTCCTTCTCTGGAGGTATTCAAAACCCAGCTGGGGTTTTGTGCAACCTGCTCCAGGTGAACCTGTTTTGGCAGGGGGTGGGACTAAATGATTTCCAAAGTTCTCTTCCAGCCCCTACCATTCTGTGATTCTGTAAATGATTCTATGATTCTAAAGCATGGTTTAGTATTTTTTTTTTTATAAATCGGCAATTTATATTGTGCAGATTAAGGATCTTGATTACATTAAATACAAGTTCAATTAACGCATGTATACTGAAAAATGCTTAAAAGGCATCCATATCCAATAAAGCTTATTTAATTATAATCATAAGTATATTGCAAAAAGGATGGTTTAACCAATCTCAATAAACATTGGGTTTGGAGCAATGAATAACTCTGGAGAAGAAATTCATCGCTGTAATAAGATTTTAGGTGTTGTCCAGGGCAATTCTGGCACTGGAAATATTCCGCTACACAAAGCAATGCTAATGCAGTTGGACAACACCTCAGTAGTATCATATATAAATTGACAAGGTGGAACCAAAAGTTCATGTCTGCTAATGAACGGAGGCTTCCAGGCTGCTTCAGTGGGCAGGAACTCAACACTGAAGGTTGCTCATACAGCAGGATCTCACACAAAACTGGCTAAACTGAGAGACAGTTCACTCTGGAGAATCGTTTCCGAATCACATTCCCAGGATGAGTCATAGATCAAATCCGAAAACTTTATATGGCTACTTGGTGATAGATCTATTTGCTTTGAAGAGCAAGATTATGTTTTTTTCCAGACTCTGATAGTTAAAAATGCTCTCAGATGTACTCTCAATTTCTTAAACAAACTCTAACTCTGAAATCTGTCTTTCCTACAGAATGCTGTTTGCAGTTGAAGGATTCTTTATGATCTAGTTCAGTTCCCTTTCTCACCTTGCTCATGATCTAAAGACAGATATAAAGAGAAAAAAGCTGAAAAGAGAAAAGGAAAGTGTTCTTGCCCTGCCTCCTGGGGGAAAGCAGCAGGAGGAGGAGAGAAAAGTGATGAGGCTAGATAGCAATTGTTATGCATTTCTGAGGAAAAAGCCTTGCAGCCAAACCTATGATAAAAACCCAGAGTTCAGTCGTTCTTTTATAACTGATCCTGTCAGCAATGCCATTACACACCCTGAAGAGGCCAGAAAGTGAAGCGCATCAGGTGAGAGAAAGGAAACAAAACGGCTTGCAAGTCAAGACAAAATCCACGATTGTACATAAGGACAACACACATTCTGGAAGTATCAGCAATTACATTGCTGTTGATTTTCTCATCCTCATGCCTCCAAATGTCTAGGCAACAAAACTCACTTCCCAAAGTGTGGATTCCCAGTGGCTTTCACATTTAGCAGGGTGGTATAAGATCACCCTGCCATGGAAAGGGACACCCTGTGCTCCCCTCACATCGGTTCTAGCATTCTAGCAGCCAGAGCAGCTTCCTTCACAACTGAAAAGTAAACATGCAACAACAAAAATTAATTTTCAGTCGGATCAGAAAGCTGGACTGACTCTTGCCACAGCCCTATGACATGTAGAGCCAACAAAGCTTTAGGCTGAAAGCAAGAGAAGAGGTTGGACTACTCACAGTTAGATTGGCATAAGATGATCTCAAAAAACATAGCAAGAAAGCTATTGAGAGATATGACCAGAAGCAATTTGCAGTGATTAGTAGTAATTAAACTCCTTCTGACTTCAAAGAAAAAAGCCCCTACTTTTCTTGTCTTTAGGGGCATCACTCCAAAAAAAATACAGAACGGGTTTCTCTGAATTACAAAATGATATTTCAAATATCTATATTATAACGTTCCTCGGAATAAGCTACATTTGGTAGAAACTCTTGTCTTTGGCTGGTAAAAAATCCTGACACAATTTAAGACTCAAAGTGTGGTCTGGACAATATTTGTATATCATCAGGCTTGACTTTCTATGGACAAATAGACAGTTCATAAGTCTTTTCTGCCCCCTTCCCCCTCCCCCCCCCACTGGCTTTGATTTCTTCTACCCTGTATTTCTGTCCAAGTGGCAATTAGATCTTGCTATATTTTACCATACCTTATACACTGAGAAAGACCGGCTTTATTCAGACGAAGTCCATCATGTACCTACAATATGGATCATTAATGCATGTGCACTAATTAATGCATATTGTTGTCAGATGCAATTTTGAAAAATAATAAAAATATCAGCTTCTTGCTGATAAGTGCATTGTAGCTCTACATTTTATTCACACTAAGAAATACCTATGGAACAGGAAAGCTAGATGGGACCATAGGTTATATAGTTTAGCCCACCTGAGACTTCTGTAGGGAGATCAGCATAAAAATTTTTACCCTATGAATCTTTGGGGTAAGGCAGAAACAGATGCTGAGCTGTGGAAAATATTAGTCAACCCAAAGGCAAAGAAGACTTTTCCTAATGCCCACTTTTAATTTATTTTTGTTCTCTCTCTTCGACTTTTACTTTCAAAATTAACTAGTGGGGACTCAAATCATATGTTAACTATTTAATTAAATCTTTTAATTATTGTGAATGACTAATCTGGTTTTCACTGAAAAGTTATGTATATTTCTTTGAGAGAACCCCAAAAAACATTTGTACATGTTTCATCAGTTTCTAAGAGCTGTAGCTGCAGACAGGTGCAAATGATAAACATGAATCCTGTGATTTTGGAGAATATTTATTCATGAATACCACCTGTTATCCAGCAGTTTATTAAGAGTGCTTACTATCTGGATATATGGCATAATGCAGTATAAATGTTTGCAAACGTGAAAAGTTGACTAGTTGTCCTGGTTTGAGGTAAAACAGAACCAATTTTGTTCAGTAACTTCGCTTCTTAGCTGGGCCTCTTCTAACTACTGAAATTAACTGCATATTGTGCAGACAGCGTTCACTCTCTCAGAGTGATAAGACCAATTGTCTATAGCTGATGCCCAGGCATGGTGTGCAGAGAGGCTCCAGCTTATACTTATTGCTGTAACAGCCAAGGCCAACCAACTTTGTTCTTTGCCCCGTTGGAGGGTCGGAAGCGGAAAAGCATAGTGGGGTCCCACCTGCAGGGAGGAGCAGACAGGACAGGTGACCCAAAACTGACCAACAGGGTATTCCATCCCATCTGCCTCATGCTCAGTATAAAAGCTGAGGGATCAAAGGGTCAGGGCTCTTCCTTCAATGGCTGATGTCTGAGGAGGACTCTGTTCATCTGCCTCTGATCCTGATCCTGATCCTGATCCTGATCCTGATCTGGAATCCAGATCTGGAATCCAGTTCCCGTCCATCACTGAGTCCAGACTGGGACTGCCCCAGTGCTAGCCGGTGTCATGATTGTCATCTTGGGAGCTTGATAAGGTTTTGTATATTTTTCATTATTTCTTTTTATTTTATTATTAATATTTCATTAAAGTAGTGTAGTTCCTTCTAAAATCATAAGTCTCTTTTTCCCTCCTCTGCCTCTCTCTTTGAAGAGGGGTAGAGGGGAGCATCTATCAGTCCCGTCTGGGGTCCCTCAGGTCCCCAATAGTGGATTTTGGCCTAAACCACGACACTAGTCCTTTGTTCATCTGTTTCAACCCATAATGTAGGAACAGGAAAAAGGGTACAAGGAACAAGGAATGGAGAAAGGGAAGGGAAAAGGCACAGGCATTGACAAAGGCAAAGGTGGAAAGGCAGTGGACTTCTACCACATTCCATCTATTTTTAGTTTCATGCTTTAGCAACTGAGATGCAACAGACAGCCAAACATACGCTCTTATTTACTACAGGAACGGTAATGGCTCTGACAACCCTAGAGAAGGGGGAAGGGTTAAGACAGCATAAAATCATTTCAGTCGCTTTGGCCCAGTACCTAGAGAGTTGGTTGGAATAAGGCCCTTTATGTGAATTAGTTCTGCTTTCTGCCCTCAGATTCAAAAGAAAGACAGTCGACCTCACTTAATGGTACCAAATTTATCTGAATTTCTTCTATTCAGAATTCAAATGCACTGATGCTATTGTTATAGGCTGTGTTAATCCATCATCTAACCTACCTACCTCTATCTAGCTTTCTTGATCTTTCCAACAAATAAATAGAACTAGGTGAGACAAAAGTGTTTTAAGGTCTCTGAACAAAGCCTATAACTCATTTTCACAGACTCTTGTCATCGCAGATTCAGTTCTTATAAGTGCATGGAGTGACCACAGCCCTTGTTTTACAGGTTTGCAACTCTGCCTGCTTTTTTTGTACATTCAAATAAATAGTGTGTTCCTGCAAAGAGGAAACAATCATGGGTAAAGGGAAACAATGGATTTCAATTGTATGTATTTCTTGCAGATAGGCCCAAACTACGATGTTCAAAACAAAGGAAAAAAAAAAAAGGTTGCATGGTATTTATATTGAATTCCTTCTTTAGTCAAAAGTGCCACGTGTGTTTTTATGCATCAGAACAACTATGTATTTTTTACATTCAAATGCAACTTATCGATAAAGTGAAATAATTTTACAGGAAACTGAACAAGTATTTGTGGTATCTGCTACCAATTATTTTTTAAGCATTTTCCAGATCAGCACATGGAGGCTGGGACTCAAAAAATTGTTCTCCATTAGTCACTGTCAGTCCGTGGATATTTGAGAAGCTCAGAAGTGGTGTTTGTTTCATCTTTGACTTGCAACAATTCCACCAAATAATTGATACTCACTGCTAAACTTTTGCAGCATTCAACTGAAGATTCTATGTGTGTATATGACCATGTGCTTGTACACGCATACCTATTTGTTAAACAGATAAGTGTCATTTGCCTATTACAATGTTCAAACCCAGGTTTGAAAAACCCACTGAAGTTATACTGGTTTTATACATGCCAATACCAACATCGATCATGACAAATGAATGGCATTCATATGCTTATTCTTGCAGGTATTATTTCATCTTTGTCATGTGACTTGTCACTCGTACTCCAGTTAAAAGCAGTAGGAAAATTCCCCTACAACTCCTTCTTTCAGCCTTAAGAGACTATTTCTCAGATTTTGCAATCTATAGGTATACCTTCATGCTATATCCTTTAACAATAGGCTGAGAATCTGGGAGAGGAAGATAGACAGTAAGCACTGAATTGTTGCCCCCCAAAATTTCCTGAGGGAGCTGGTAACAGAATGGCTAAGGTAAAAAGCGGGAGGGGGGACACACACACTGAAAAGGGTCAGCAGCATGGATCTGTGTGGAGAAAAAGCAATGGAGGAAGAAATGGAGGATATTGTAGAAAAGCAAGGCTGAAGTATAAAAATGGGTCCTGAAGAAGAAACAGAAAGAAACTGGCAAATGTAAATGCTAAATAGAATAGTCCATCAGATAATTCTAAGGTTTGTAAGTCAGCTTTCATGAATTAATCCCCTATCTGCCTTTCACCAAGTGATTTGAAGATGATGCATTCCCTTTCAGTTCTTCAGTTTCCTTATAAGCAAAACAAGGATATAAAACATACAACTCTCACAGAAAGCTGAGAAGACCTTTAATTTGTGATACAGAAGTAATGACACTACACTACAGCTTTTAGAGAATGAAAAATCACTTTGCTCTTTACTATTTGGTATACAAATGCCTAGTACCCATAACTGAGAAAAGTTCCATTGTGCATGATACTGTACAAAAACCTAGAAAGAAAATGCTGATGTTGAAAGGTACAGATATGAAAAATGATGATAAAAACAAAGATAGGCAATGAATTCGCCAAAAAAAAAAAAATTAAAATTGTAGACCACATATAAGCATATGTACCGTAGTAGTTTGATTTTTTTTGTGTGGATGGAGAAATGTAGTACAAATAGAAGCAGGGTGGAATTAACATTGTTCTCCTCAATTTCACAACTGTCATTCAGCAAGAATACAGACACTGGGATTTTGAGAAACATAGACTGAGAGACTACAGAAATCAGAGGCAATGGAAAATCTGAGATTTTTTATGGAAGACCAGCTATTGTGAAATAAGTAGCTTTCATGAAAACAACAAATGCTTTTTATTTTATTCCAAGCAGGAAAGAAGACAGACTTCTGAAACTTGAAAATGGTCAACAGTGACAAATGCAGCCCAGAGAGAGGAAGAGAAGTTTGTAAATAAGAAAATCTCCACAATCTGAGAAACACCAAAACACATATCAGGAATAGAAACCATATGCTTAGCAGCAGATGTGGCTTCGAATTTACTTTCACATTTTTTTTCTTTCTAATTCTTGGAAAATACTAAACTTTTCTTTGTTTTTCCCAATGAAATGGCCCACCGGACCCACCAGGCATATAACAGACGTGTAAAACTACTTCTTTTCCATGCTCAGACTAGATAAGTAGATCTTAAGAGGAGACAGCGTTGACAATTTCCTCCACTTTCTGGCTTCTAAGAGGAGTTGTAACGTCATGTTTCTCAGACCATGAGGAGGCATACAGTGATCTGGAGGACCTAATAAAACTCCGGAGACGACATTCTCCTTTTTCACTGAAGCTATTGCACAGGGGTGTTTCACTCACAAGGGTAATAGCACTTTCAATTTATATCCCCTGTGTTCTCCAAGATTTTAACTTTAGCAGGTTTTAATCTAGCAGTTAGTTTGTCTGATTCCCACTTAGATTCTCCTTCAAAAAATGCTCTTTTGTATTAGCAGCACACAACTTTGGCCAGGTTCCAAAGGTTTTTTTTAAGAAAAAAGTCAATGGACTGCTATATAGATAATTTATGCAGAAATTACTGTCAGTCTCATGGGCAACTATTGAGCCTCACTGTGATTGGAACTAATAACTATTACCAAGATATGATAATTTCATTTAACATTAGGAAACCATCTGGTGCCTTCATTTCTTGTTGTAACATAATGCCATTGATTTACTCAATCCACTCTTATTAAAACAAGACAAAGCAGCTAAGGAAAAACATACACACAGATGATAAATTTGTCCTCTCAATCATCTTTGTGCAACCTCCCCCAAAAGTCATACTCTCATAGTATAACATAGTTCGAAGTAGAAGAGGACTACTAAAATCCCATCTGAGCTCCTGTATAATGAAGGATATCTATTTCATAGAGTAGCCTCTAAATCAAAAGCATAACCTATTTGGTCTGTGTTGTAACTATTATCCTCACAATGTCTACGTGTGATGGATAAATCCAGCATACTCCTAGATATGTTGTACCAGTGGTTAATTATTCCCACTCTTAAAAATATGCAACTTATTTCTAGTCTGAATTTGCCTAACTTCAACTTTGAAACATTGGATCTCATTATGCCTTTTTCTGCTAGATTAAACAGTCATCTGCCATCAAAAGTCTCATTCCCATTAAGGCATTTACAGACCACGATCAGGTCACCTCTTAACCTTCTCTTCAGCAGATTAAACAGACAGATCTTCTTTAGTCTCTAACTACAATGCCTATTTCCAGAGCTACTGTCATTCGTTCACCTTTAATGAACTCTTTCCAATTTTAAACATATTTTCAAACTGTGGTCACCAGAACAGGACACAATAGTTCATTAAGAGTTTCCCGAGTGCCGTATAACAAGGCAGTGTTACTTCCTACTTGATATCCACTTGTCTATGTATTACAGAATATAATATATAGCATTTAAAACCCTCCTTCACCTTACTGATAAAACAGAAAGTATTCTGAAAGGAATTTAAAATGTGAATATTTATCCTGGGCTTTTTTTTTTTTTTTTTTTTTTTTTTTTTTTTTTTTTTTTTTTTACACACAATACAAAAAACATACATAACTTCTGTCTTTTCTATACTATTTGTACTTTTCTATATTATATGCATCTATTCTCACTCTGTCACTTAAGATATTTTTCTGATCTTTTTTTTTCTTCCTTTATCAGTTTCCTGTTCTTAAGTGCTTTTTGTATTTTTATTTAGCAGTAGCATCTATGAGCTGTTCAGCCCTAGTAGTACCTTTCAAGGCAATTCCACTTACAGACTTGTATTAAAATATTTTCTTGCATTTTCGTTTTCTTCATGTAAGGAAATTTCCTTTTCCTGAAGCAATTTGCTTATACAAAACCAAAGTATATTTTGAAAACACACAAATACAGACATATTATGTCAGCCAGAACTATAGTATTCTGTTTTCTGATAACTTAACCTCATTAGGTAAAAATACCTACTTTTACCAGAAAGTTTACTCTAACAGATAGACAGTATATAAATGTTTTGGTTTATCTTTCATGGAATATGTATTTAATTAGATTGTATTCCTTACACAGGTAGCTCTAGTGAATAACATTTACATCAAGCAAACTCTTATTTCCACCTGGAAGTTGCTTCTGATACTGAATGAATCAAATGAGATTATATAGTTTCCATTTACTTTTGGTTTTGATCATGATTTTCACTTATTTGCTGAACTACAAGAACAGTTGTAGCTACCTCTAATGCTTAAGTTTGGATCTATTTCATTAGGTAAATAATACCAATTAATTTACGTACTACTAGATAAGATAGTAAACATCAGAAAAACATTTGTAATCATTTGGTTGCTAGCTGGAATTAACTATCAGTGCATTTTCATATCACAAAACACGAACCATGATCTGTTCACAGATAAAGACGAGAAAATATGTTTATTCAACAGAATAAACCTTAATTTGACTTAAAATGTATCAGCTGAATAAAGAAATCCTGTGTTCTGTTCCGATTTCTCTTTTTCATTAAAAGTGATGAAGGAGAATTCATCAATGTACTAAAATCAATACCAAATTAAGTGATCTGGCACCATAACTCTGTTGTGTATAAGGCTAGGTTATTTCAACTGCAAACAAAAATCTTCTGTGCAGGATGTGCAATAGCTATTTCATCAGAAGTATGTCCTCTCTAGTTCTTGGATACAATATGTTAGATAAACACAAAATATATCTATATCCATAGAAACAGAGGAAGAAAGAGAACAGAAAGAAAGAATTGTGCAGAAAAAGGAGTATACTAATAACCAGAGGAGAAAAACATCCAGAGAAAGAGAAATAGTCTCTGCTTGTTTAAGAAACCCCACAGATTATGCTCATAAAAAAAAAAAAAAAAAAAAAAAGGAATAAGAGAGAAAATTAAGAGTGGGGAGAAGGAAAACTAAAAGTTAAGGAGATGCAAAGAAAAGTGCTTCTGGCAACCACAAGGAAAGACACTGCTAATTTAAACTTGCTTCCTAATGTTTCAGAGTCCATAGTTCAAATCTGAATTAGAAGAAGTTCAAGGTTTTCTGCCAGGCAAAAATGAAATTACTGCCCTGTAGTGTTTTCTGGTAAATCAATAGATACCTTGTGTCATCTCTTCACGTCCCGAGACTTAAACCATTTTGACTGTTTTTAAAACCTCAGTCTTTAAACTTTTCAATGTTGTTTCTTTTAACTGTTTCACATATTTCCTGACATCAAGAGACCTCTAATTGATTAGTTACTTCTATTAACTTCATCAGCTTCTTTTCCAACAAAAATTCTGGGGAAAATACTCAGAACCTTCCCAATGTACAGTATAAGTTAAGCAGCATAAAAAATTCCAACATACTGAAGTTGAATTGATTATTTCCAAGCAGAAGTTGAAATCCCTATAATTATTTTTAAAAATAAAACTACATGCACAGTTCAACTTGCTTTAAGGTGATAAGATTAAATAGTGACTATTTAGCCTTGATATCTAGACAAATTTTGTACTCTCTGAACCTGATGAGAGGAACTGACCACACATTCTTCAATTTCTGCACCAGTTTACAGGTTACCTTGGACCTCAGTTTGTCAAATTTCAAATGCCAATGTAACAGTCACTGCTAAGCTTTAGGTGACAGTATAACAACTTGTAAAAACAGAATATACTAGCTAAAAGTCTTCAACAAAAGATCAGACAAATATTGTTAAACACCCCACTCTCTGGAAGATTTGAGACACCTCTGTGTTACCAAACACAAGGAGTTATAGAACAAACCATTCTCTCTCCCTTCATGCATACTTCTCACTAATTTAAGACCACTTAAATGTTTGATGGAGCTAGAAAACAAAGATCTCTCTTTAATCCAGCAGCATATTTCGTTATATTTCAAAATGAATTATCTTAGTAACAGGTTAAAAGGAATAGAAAAACCAGAAGAATCTTTTTATATAGATCCCCAATTTCATTCAAAAGTTTCTCAAAAATATGAAGTCCAAAAGGGTTTTCTCAGTCCAGCCACTGATATCCTTAGTGCAGTCCAGTTACTTGAACAAAGACTACAATTAAGTATAATGCTATTGAACTGGTACTGTAACTCCTAATCTGACAAAACTCATTCTTATACACAACTATAGGAGATATGTCTGAGCAAAGTGTTCGGGTTTCTTCACCTAATCCACTGCTAGAAATTCAATTCTTTAAGGAAAAATCATCAAAGAAATAGCCTTTTGTTTCCCATGAGAGATTTTGCATTTGCTTTCTTTGCTACCTTGCAAATCCTAAAAACGTGATTTTCAGTTGCTTTTGATAGCAGTGGGAATCATATCTGTTGCTCCTCAGCAAGGTGCACAAACTTTCCCCCCACAATCAGGATATAGGACCTTTTCAAACAACATATAAAGCTTACCTTGAAGAAAGTCATGGTCGCTCCGTCTTCAACTGCCCCATACTCTATCTTTGTCTGCTTGGCCAAATCATCAGCAGAATCAATAGGAGATTCCATACGTTCCACTGTCAGAAAGGCGGCTAGGTTAGCAGTGTACGAGGAAATGATGATAAGTGTGAAAAACCACCAAATGCCTCCCACTATCCTGGTGGAGAGGGCTTTGGGCATGAGCTCAGAACCTAACGAAAACCAGGGGAGAAAGGTGAAACCAGTGCACAGAAAACAATTAATAAGTGTTCAGCACTTTTTGCCACAGTGGGGAGATGGAATCACTGTGCAAAAAAATCTTTAAGCTACAGGCTTACACGTACTGCTTGTACGAACACACAGAACTGAAATGAAAAATAAGAACTCATTACACTTATAAAGACAGATCTTTTTGGAGCTGTGGGAATCAAAAGATAGTAATGGGAGACTCAATGATCAGTGCCTTTCTAAAATTTATAAATATATATATATATATATCTTGATGTGAAAAAAGCAGTTACTTGAACCAGCTTTCCAGAAAAAATCCCAGCTGGATTAAAC